>NW_003314305.1:309708-314095 GCF_000143415.4 Selaginella moellendorffii | reverse complement strand
ATAGACATAAAGGGAATGCTCAAAGTTCTTCAGAATTACAATAGCAGCAACTCTCTACAAATGAGTAATATGATTGATGAAGCAAAACTGTAGCAAAGGTTTTTGATCTCTACACTAAAGATGTGCAAGTTGATACTTTTGCTGGTAAAGTAATCAGAATTCTCCATAATGACTTGTAGCAGAAAACAAAAGTTAACATTGCGAGCTACTATTACAACAAGCTTATAAAATAAAACCACTTGACAATGACTATACTCCAAGACAACCTCAAATGTGAAACACTTCTGCTTCCTTACATCACAACACTCACCCTAAAGCTTGATATTACCATCCCGCTCTAAATCAAAGAAACAGTAACAAATAATGGCAATAAAAGATCAAGTGATGCCACCAACACTAAGACACTCAAAACATAAGAAAGTGAGGAAGAAAATGAAAGAAGAGAGTTGCTAGTAGCACTTACATCACTAGCAAAGAGACAAAAAGCATCAAATGAGACAACACTACCCTTGTACAAGGCCAAACCAACTTTTATATACAAGGGCAAGAAAACTCTGAAGGGAACCATTAACGACAAGGACATAAAAGCTCAAGGTGAAAAGACTTAAAAAAACACCCAAAAACGAGATCTTGAGTAACTACCTTGCTAAAGGATGCCAAGATTGAGACAAGTGCCAAGAAACAAACTCCAAAGTAACAATTACTAGTGTTAAAGGGGCATAATGTGAACTCACCTCAACTGGAGCAGCCGCAAATGCCTTCCCCTTAGAGACTATTCATGTAAGCAAGTATATGTTTGCATGAGACTTGTGTTATGCAATGGTATAAAGATTGGATCCAAGCTTAAAGTCTCTCACATGACAAACTTTCTATACTAGTAAAACAATGAAATCCTCAATTGTTTACTATTTGAAACAAACAATATGCCAACTTCCCCTTAAATCCCACAAGCCATAGAATATTCTTAGAATATTCATATAGTTTGTGTCATTCTCCCTTCCCTCATGACACAACCATAGATGGCAACCTCAAGTTAAACAAGCTTTATATAAAGGGAGTCCAAGACAGTACTACCATAGAGAAAAGACGTGCAAATTGCAACACTAACATTGCAATAAATGGCTACAAAAGAAATAAAGCAATACAATTTTCTCGCATAACATTATGGTCATGGAAATGAAAATGATAATAAATTAAACAACTCAAATCATATCATAATATGGCTATAGAACTCAATTCTCCCCTTTCTTAAGAATGTCATCCAAGTTATAATCAAAACTTAGAAACACTTTTTGCATGTTATCCTCAATTTCCTATATAATTTCGTGTATAGAATAACCATTCCATTGACCTAACAACTCTCTAGTTGTCTTCTAGCATGTTTTCATCAATCTTTGAGGGAGAATATTTATTAGACCAGCCTTTTTAGCATCAATCTCTAGGACTTGGATGATAGAATGATCTATGACATCACCAGAGTGCAAACACACTTTAAGCTTGCTTACATGAAATATTGAATGAATTTTTGAATTAGCTAGCAAGTCCAAAGTTGTAGCGCACCTTATCTCTCTCCCCTTAAGCCAACTGGAAAAGGAGCAATTGCTTGATGAGAGAGCCCTTAGTGGCTATTTTATCCCCATTTATCCCTCACCCCCCCTGGAAAAGGGGCAATTGCTTGATGAGAGAGCCCTTAGTGGCTATCTTATCCCCATTTATCCCTCACCCCCCCTTTAGAAATGTCAATGTCCTCATTGACTATTGACTAACAACCCCTACTGAGCCAAGGGGAACCAGCACCTCCATTTCCGCACTCAATCTACCAATCCTTCCATTGTGTAGACCAGCTATTCCATGTGAGGCAACTAGTCATCCACCTGTACCGCAATCCCATGGTGGATACCTTCGTCTGTGATACTCCACACAAGAGGAAGGACGTACGCATGGATGCCCAATACGTACGATTTTTCAAATTTTAGGGGTAGGAATATACCTTGCTCAAGGGTATATTATATTTTAAGTAGCCACTAATCAATGGGAATCGAACCCGTGCCATTTGCTCCGATACCAACTGTAACGCACCTTATCTCTCTCCCCTTAAGCCAACTGGAAAAGAGGCAATTGCTTGATGAGAGAGCCCTTAGTGGCTATTTTATTCCCATTTATCCCCCAAGGTTCCAAGGATCCACGGTGACAGTATATCCAAATCTCATCCCATGATCACATGCGCTACAAAAGTGTAAATAAGATCCCTCACATGCTATAAAATTGTCTAAGGCCCACAATACTGTGAAGACAACTTAGTACTATCACCTCCTTTAAAAGACCATTGTGCATCTGAAAATTTAAGAAAAACCTTATTACCAACTTTGTACTCAATAATGACAATGTTCATTAGCTAATTTTTTGTCTTGATCTTAAACTTGCCTCATGTTTAGCTTTGCCAACTCAAACTTGTCTTGCATATCCTCTAGGAAATCATAAGAATAAGGCACTTGAACCTTAGGATGGCCACCTAGAATAAATCTCTGGATATGGCTGCATTAAAAAAAACTCAAGTATATCTAAAAAATAAGTAAATATTAACCCTTATATATATCTATATATGGTATAAAAAAAACAGATCTAAGCATTATTACTAATTTTTATACTTTGAACACCTTACCAATTGTGACCTTTTACATTGTGGTACTATAATTGAAAACACTATAAAATAAAATATTTAAATATTTTAGAATTTATATAAATATATTTACCATTTTTAGTGACTGGTTGTGTTGTATGCTTATTACTAAAGTTTAGGACAAATTCTTTTACTTTTTCTTCATCACCTTGATCCAACAAGTAAGTCTTGGTTAATGGTTGAAAGGTCATATTAATCAAGCTGATAATTAATTTCAAAGTGATTGATTTGTGATCCCCCTAATCATGAGTCCATACTTGAGAATCCTTCTTTCTTTTGTACTGGTAAAGATTCAATTTAACTTAGTAGAATGGTATGTCACCCAAGTCAATGATTTCTGATGTCTTTTGCCAACTATTTCCTACCTTCTTTGCCATTTTCTGCACCTAGCTAATATACTACATTGACTCAAAAAGAATAGCTATATCTGCTCCATATCCAAGACTTGTTATTGTTTTAGCTTGCGATTTTGATCTTGTATCATAAACTCTTATTTTTACTCATGCCAATCTGTCCTTGAATAAAAAAGAACTCTCATTTAAATGTGCAACAAGAGTGCTTTTAGCAATTTTTTTGGAGTTAACTTCCATAAATGGCTTGAACTTTTTGTGTTGTTGCATTTGTGGTTGAGGTAGTGCTTCTTTTTCATCAATCATATTATCAAAAGTATGATGTAGTTTTAATGATGCTACTAGCTCTTCATCATCATAAGTGATACTGCTTTCCACCTCTGTTGGAACATCTTTCTTATCACTTGTTCCATTCACAGCTTCTAGTGCTTCTACTACCTTTTCATGAAAAAACTTCTTATATTTCCAAAGTTCATTCCACTTGGAATTTGGTAAATATATACCTAAAGAATAGAGTAAACTTTTTGCCTCAAGCAAACTAGCTTGATGAGTTTGTATAATTTTCAAATCTATTTTTATACCTAAGAAAGAGAGTAAGATTAAAGAATATTTAACAAAGATATACTTGTATAATTAGTCAGCTTCAATGCAACTGTTCCTCCTTGTTTCTTTTAAAGTCTTTCCCATATAGATTCTTATTTCTTATGTGAAGCTAGAAACTTTAAAATTGATGTAGCCTTCATTTTAGCAATTCAGTTTATGGAACCAACATTATCCAGCAAATCAAATGAGTCATAAGTTCGCTTATTTCTCACCATACCACTAATTTTGCTGAAAAATGACTCACAACAGTTTGATCTTATCTCATTTAGAGGAATGGGGTGTTCTCAACACTTATCTTTAAATAATTTGATAAAAAGAATGTTGTAGTAACAACTAATTTGAATATCCAAAAAAGTCTCATTTGAAATGAAGTTGTCTTTCAGATAATAAGCCTTGTCTTGCAATATCCAAAGTTGCCACAGCCTATACATAAAAAATAATTGAAATTAATCTCCAAGTATAAGCAAAGCAAACTTGAAGAAGAAAGATATTTTTGCAGTAACTTTGATATAACCTTTTAAACTCATAATTGGAGATAAGAAGATGTCAATATAATCTACCATAATACTTAAGTATATTTCAATTCCTTCCCTAGGTTCACTTGGTTGCGATCCATCATCCCATAACATACATATGCAATCTTGAACTTTTCTGGATACTAGTCTCTATGCAGTAGCCCAATTTGACGGTCCTTCCCATTTTGATTCAAGCCCATGATCATGTTTGGAACCCAAGGGGTCCGCCCTGGGGGGTG
>NW_003314305.1:191324-300138 GCF_000143415.4 Selaginella moellendorffii | reverse complement strand
CCAAAACCTTTAACTGATTGGAAAAAGAATGTGTACTCTTGTTCATAGGCCCTTTCCCTTTATATTTGATTATCTCTCAAATCGTTCTTTTTAGTTGTTTACATCTTGTACCATTAGTTATTGATACCTTGAATCACCATCAAATGCATGGCCAATTATTGGGCTGAGAACTTACCACGAACTTTTATCCTAAAAGTCATATACCTGCTCCCATTGTTGTTGAATATTTGCGTTATCAAATATGTAAAATTAAAGTTACTATAATCACAAATAAAATATCCAAATACCTGTTGCAAGTAAGCTAGATAACAAAAACTAACTTTGGCAAATTATAGCATAGCGAGTTCACCATAAGAATACAACTATAATGATTTTGTTGGAAGTTGTTAAAAGTTATTGTAATGTTATTGTATCCTTCCTCTCTTGCCCCTACTTTAACAAGAAACTTCTTATTAAATTTATAATTTGCTTTTGGACCATAAAATTTAACAAGCATATTTGTTCTTGCATCCAAACGTACTATTGTCTTGATGTGTGTCTCATTTGCAGCCATAAGTACAAGAATTCTCCTAGCATTTTGCTTCATATAAGCACTATACATTGTTTGAACTTGCTAGAATATGTGAAACTATAAACTCAATACTTAGTTTATGTATAGAATTTTTAAAAAACTATAGAAAAATACTTGAACTCCAACACTATAGTGAAGTGTCATTCTCATAGCTTGTCTAATTGTAGAAATACTTCACTTAGCAAAGTTTAAGGATATAAAATCATGCATTTGTACTTTTCCATGGATTCAAATAGCCTTAAAAATTTGCTTTGACCTTGTATTCTATCATTATCTATTACTGGCCAACACAAGTTCCTAGAGATATCCACACAAAAATTCCAAAACCTTGTCTTCCTTCAAATTTGCCATGCCTTGCTATATCATAAATGCCCTTACAAAATTTTTTAATATCCATATAAGCTAAATCCTCTAAACAATGCTCACCAAGACCTTGAACTTTCATTGATAAGACAATTATTCTCTAACACTGCTTTATAACTTGAGTCTCAAGCCGTTATACAAGCTAATGCCTTAATCATGGATTAGCAAGAAGCTTTTTCAATGATAAAGTATTTAGCTGACAACTAGTAGATGCAACCACTCTTTAACTTCTAACAACATCACCTCTGTCATTTAGCTTGATTTGGTGAGTAAATCATATTTTAAAATCATTTCCACAGGAACTAAAGCACACTTCAGGCATATTAGATTTGAAAAGCCTTCATGATTAACTCAAAGGCATAATTTATGATGAAAAGTACTTTCAATATTAACTTCCCTCCCAAGATAAATCATAGTTTATCGAGTTTCTAGCTCAACAAACTAATTCACTTTCAACTTATCTTGTAGAAATGGCTTTAAGTTTTTTGTGATACTTATATGTTGGAAAATGATATCCCCAATATAATTATAACACCATTTCAACTCCTAGAAATACACAAATAAAAGATATTCAAATTACAACTTGATTTTACAACATTCTCATCACTTACTACTTGAGGACATCCTTACTCCATTGTCTTACTATATTTTAAAAAACTAATCAAAGAAGTAAATTTATCTATTATTAGAAAGAATTTAGTGATACTTTGTTGTTGTGTATCAGTAACAAAAAGCTTGGAAGGGTGGCTGTTAAAATCCAAATTACTAATTTTTTGTTTTGTCTACGATCTATAGTGCTTCGCATAACTATTTCTACATGACCTTTGGAGACGAGATGTTGCTCAATATTGTGAGTGTAAGAGTTTAAAGAAAGAATTGGATTTGAATGCTAAAGAAAAAAATATATATACTTTGTCGTGAAAAGAGTTGAATCATATGGTTGCACATTGTGCAATGAATTTTCATACTCTCTAAATTGTTGAAATTACAATTTGGCCAGAAAACAAATTTGTAGCTTAAGTCCTTGCAAGTCTTAGCAACTTTCTCCATTATCTCATCCATGAATTATTGGCTTATAGAAGTTGATAAGACCAAGGGGGATTTTAAATCATTATTAACTGAAAGAATGGTTTTCATAGCAAGTTTATGTCCCTAGTCTTCAAGTGAGATAAGATAAAATTCTTCATATCTCATTTCACCCCACCTTTGAAATTTTTATTACATTTGATGCATTGAATTCTAAACACAACTTTACCATTTTCAAAGTGATTATGCTATTTAGTTGCTCTCAATTTCACTTTAGCCTTCTAAATGTTATGTTTTTATTAAAATCCAACTCATCTAACATCTTTGTTTTTAAGGAATGGATTTTTGATAGTTTTGGCAACTTGTTAATGTAAAAATGACAAGTGTGAATGCCATACAATGTGAATAAAAACATGAATAAAGAAAATTTATATCACTTCAATCATATCAATGAAGCTTTATTGTTGATATAACTCAACTTGAACGCCATATTAAAATCTCTGATCAAGACTCTATTGTCATTTACTACCCACTTACTTTCTTGAGAGAATGTGATATCTACAGCTTTTCCATCTTTAAAGTCAAAAAATCCCTATTCTTTTAGGATCACTTCACAAAGATCACTTTGAATCTCTAATCTAAAAGATGCATAAGTGATGCTTAGAAGCATCCTACAAACTCTCAACTTTACTTCTGACCCACCTTGCTTCTTGGATATAATCAGCTACATCAATCTATTTACCATTGCCATTGATAACTCTACCCTATTTTGAAATAAAAACTTTTTCATACCCTTTCCGACAAAACCATATCCATATTTTACTTAAGGGAGGTAATCTCACATTTATAGTGCACATACATCTATCCTAACCCTAAAAAAGAGTGGACCTAAACTAAAGCCAAACTCAAACTTATAAGAGAACTATGTTCATAGCCATACCTCACCATAAATAGAGATATACCAATAGCCAATTGACGAGTGCTATTATGAGAAAATTGAAGCAAAGGTAAGTACTTCTCCTATACTTTCTATTAAGTCAAATTTCCTATAAAAGACCTCAACAAATATTTTAATAGTTAATTCATGTGCTTTGTCTACCCATTTGATTGTAGATGCTCACCACTACTTATGTTCAACTTAATTTCTAACTTCTCAAAGACTATTTGTCAAAATATGGATGTGAATTTCCTAATTATTCACAATATCATTCAGCAAACCATAGAGATTGAATAACCAGTCTACAAATAACTGATCAAGTTTAGAAGCTTTAATCATCATCTTCACTAAGAAAAAGTGAGTTATCTTCATCAAATAATCTACAACAACCTAAATAACTTAATTTCTTTGAAAGGTCTTAGGCAAACTAGTGATAAAGTCTATTAAGATGCTATCTCACTTGTTCTCAAGTATGTAGAAGATGATAGAGGGTAGCAAGCTTCTAATGATCAACTTTGACTACCTGATAAGTTAAATAACCATAAATATATTTCTCAATATCTAACTTTATCTCAGGCTAAAAGAAATGCCTCTTCACCAATATATACATCCTCAATACCCCTGTAAACGACTAAATTTTCCATTCTACTTTAATCACTTAACCACACCTCTGACCACTTGGAGGAGTCTCATTCACAACCTCCATAAGTCCAATCCAGGACTTGGGACTTGCTAGCCCCGAGAATGGCATCCATGCCACTCAACATTTGCACTTGGTCCAAGTGCTCCACGTGTCCGATCCCATGACCGACACTCAAAGGTACCACCGACATAGCAGCCCGTTACGCTAAGGCCATGCCCAGTCATCTTTGCCACACTGGTAGTCCAATACCACTTGCATCACCGTCTTGGCTCTCCAAGACTAGGCAAACCATCTGTGAGTGGTCATCTCAGATCCACTCCTTAGCATCCTTGGGATGCCCACCGACAAGGGGAATAGCCTTCCCCAATATCCCTCTGTCAGTCCCCACCAATTCCCTTTCTGCCCCTGGCCGTGTTTGCCAACACTGCCACTGGATCGAGACCCACAGGCCCGACCACTAAGTCCCACGATCCTCTGGGACTTCCTCACCACACGACTGTGTCCTTGGTCACTACCCTAGAGGACTGCTCCTCTTCCTTTCCACAGTCTGGGCCTTTGGGACAACATTTCGGAACACCGTGGCCTTACGCGAGCCACCTGGGTACTCTCCTCGCCTTCTGCCCTTGGGTGCTCTAGCCATGGGCTTAGAGCGGGTTCCGTTGAGCCACACCAGGTATCCAAGTAGGTAGTGCCACCCACACTTGGACTGGGAGCATCGGCCAGTCGATCTCCCGGGGGAACTAGAGCCGGCTCTTGAACACTTCACCAAGCTACCCCGCTTGTCGGTCTGTGTTCACTCTAGTCTTGGACTTCCCAGTGGGCAGCTCATCACCCAACACTGGGTCCGGCCTTCCTGGGCCAAACTGGCCTTTCCTGGCCAAACTGGCTCCACTGCAGTCCTCCCCCTACTATACTTTTGGAGCTCACCAAACCCCCCAGGGTCTGGGAGACGAACGCTTTGGGCTTTCACCCTCTCGGACTCGGACTCGGACTCGGACTCGGACTCGGGCTCGGGCTTGGTCTCGGCCTCAGCCTCGGTCTCGTTCTCGGTCCCGATCTCGGTCTCGGTCTCGGTCTCGGTCTTGACTTCGGACTCCATCTCGGACTCCATCTCGGACTCCATCTCGGGTCCATCTCGGACTCCACTTCGGACTCCAACTCGGGTCCATCTCGGACTCCACTTCGGACTCCAACTCGGGTCCATCTCGGACTCCACTTCGGACTCCAACTCGAGTCCATCTCGGACTCCACTTCGGACTCCAACTCGAGTCCATCTCGGACACTTCCACGTGTCATGTGTTGGTCCTTTTGGGTCCCTCTTTGGAGCCTCACTTTTTGCTCGCTTCGTGCTCGTTCCTCGAGCACTTCGTTGGGAGTTCCACTCCCGCTCTTGACTTTTCAAGTCGGAGCTTTTGGTCCAAACGTGTTACGCTCGTTTGGCTCTCGCTTCAGCCACTACCACGTGGCACCCTTTCCGGCTCCACTTTGGGGCCTAGGGATTTTGTGTCTCACAACTCCACCACCCATAGATGAAGTTCGATGTCCTCATCGAACGGTAAACCATTTTGTAAAGTAACACTCGCATGTGTTACCATTTCCATCCTTGGCACCTAGCCAATATTTGTCAATGGTTTGACATTGAAGGCTCACCATGCCTTTTGCATATGCCTCAATGGTTTGACACCAAAGGCTCACCATGCCTTGCCTATCCTCTAAGGAGGGTAGTCTCTCCAACTTAGAGACTGATTGGACCACATGTAGTGGTTCTCTCCTTTTATTGGTTTAGTTCTCGCTAAACCTCTTAGAGACCCTTCTCTAAGTCAATCCCACTACTCCTTCTCGAGTAGTCTCAATTTCCATCTATTGAATGTTTGCACCTTGGAACTTTTACTCTTTTGACTTTTGGAAGTCAATTTCCTAGGTGTCTCCAACACCTTGCATTGCACAGATTGTGCAACTCCACTTCCCTATCCTAGGAAGTTCATTACTTGAGGGCACCATCATCCTCTCTTCTATTTCGTGCCACCTTGGGCACTAAGTTCCATTTATTACACTTTGTGCTAGGGTTGTCCATCGCCCTATCATTTGGCTACCTTACCGCTCCCTCCCTTGGAGCTTCCACTTTCGCCAAATCGGAGCAATTCGGAATCCATCCTTGGAAACACATTTCCTTTCCCGCAATTTGTTAGCGTCCAACACATTAGTGTTCCTCGCCTAACTTTGTCACTTGGATTCCTTCCAAGGGATTCCACGGCCCTATCTTGGCCACTCATCTTTTGCTCCTATCCGTTGATTGTTGCACCAAGTAACATCGAATCTCTACCTCCCTCCTTGAGGTATTCTTTTGATTCCATAGCAAAGGCTCTACTTTGCCAAGACTAGGGTGTTCACCCCTAGTAAGTCTCTTTTAGCATCTTCTGCTGTGGGCTCTATTCTCGGCCCAACTTTGTGACCCTCTCATGGGTCTCTTTAGAGACTACTTTCCTTGGACACACTATGCCATCGCAATGACATAGCTCATTTCCCTAAGGTGCTTTTCCCACTTGGTCACCTTGACCAAGCCACACCATCATCAATAGTTCAAATCAACACTTTGAACTAGGAACCTTATTCCTTAACCCAAACAAGGACCTTGTCCTTATTTAGTCACAAGATCACCTAGTGATCTCACCTCGGCACCTTAACAGGTTTGCCAATAGGTACTAGGTCTTCCAGACCTTTAACTTGTTAACTACGACCCCGGGGGCATCCCCCACACTTGGCGGTGCGCCCAAGCCAGCCCTTCCGGCCAAGGGTCCATAGCAACTGAGATTAGGTGTCCCCATCTCACTCACCACGTCCTTGGTGCCACTTGCACCAAAGTGTTCAAGTTAGATATGCCGAGCTTTCACACTAAGCAATCTAACCGTGCATCACGACTCCGAGGCATCCCTCGCTTGGCGGTGTGCCCAAACCAGTCTCCCCACTGAGAGTCCATGACCACCGAAATATGAGTGTCCTCATATTCCAAACCATCACCATGCCCTAGTGATTTGGGACTCGAACCCAAGCACTAGAGGGTCGGGACTCGAACCCAACCTCCGTATATGCATCTACGGATGGCATCACACAAGATGCCTGGCGTGACTCCCCACGCCGGTGCACCAACTTATTTTTAAAGCGCGCTACAGATCACAGCTTAGGAACCTAGTTCCTCCACACTGCCAAGTCCTCTCACTTGACATGTTTGTGATCATGCATGGACTCCTCCATGCTCAGCCCTATGGCCCACCCTTTTGAAGTTATCACCTTCAATTAGGGTATTTGTTCCCCCGACGTGCCAATCTCGCTTGGCAAGTCCTCCGACCACTGTAACATGGTTCCTGCATAAGCGTGAAAGTCCTTTACCATCAACTTTCGTTGAAAGCCCTCTCTTTGAACACTCGGGAACTACTTCCCTAACCTTGATAGCCTTGCCTCATGGCAAGCTTCAAGACCATGCTTCTGCTGCGCCACTCTGGTTTCGCGCGTTCCATGAACCATTTACACTTGGCCTTTCTAGGTACTAAGCTACCTAGAATCGTCTTTGGGAACCTTAGAGGAACTCTGTCCCTCAGCTTGCTAAGGCCTCCCTTTTCGCAAGCTTTATAGTTGCCATATAGTCTAACATGAACAATTCCATATTTAGACTCTCCATGGCATCACGGTTGCTAGCAACAACATCCTCGAGCACCCTCTTGATTCTCCACTCCCAACTTGCATAACCACTGTGGGATATGCCCTTTGATTTCTATGATTCAGTTCCATCCCAATACTACTTGCCTTTTGGCCCCATATGTTTCCTTTGGTTATTCTCCTCCAGACTAGGAGGACAGCTTTGCACATTTTACTATGCCTTAGCAAGTATTCTTAGGGATGAACCTACCCGATAGCATAGGGAGTGGTTCCTCAATCTTGGGCATGCTCAACTTATAATCCCACATATCGGGATTAACGTTGCTGCTTATGGGTCTTTACATGCCCATCACTAGCCTTGCCAAAATTCCATTTTTGGCTTTGTCCAATTCGGGTAGACAGTCTTCTCCTGTCTCCACAACCTTGAACATTTGGATAGCACCTACTATCCATCATTTGCTAAGGACTTAGTCCCTTGGGCCTTATCTATTGCCCTTGCGATATGAAACACCACCTCCTGGTGTTCTAGAGTGTTTGGGTGTCCCAATGATGGCCTCTTGACAATGAGCCTTCCCGTTTACGACATTGACTTACTATATTGCAACATAAGCAATTTACCCCCCGTAAGGGTATATCTAACTTCCTTATGCCATTAAGAAGTCTTGGGTAGCTACCTTCTACCCATTTAACCAATTATCTTGCACCTCTTGCTTAGTTGCCCCATAATTGTCAGGTCCTACAACTCTGTCGCGCATGTGACTTCGGGTATCGAAAGTTACCTGTCGACTAGTCCTTACGGACACTCTTACCTTACTGCCACGATGGCAGGAGGTCGGTATTGCTGGTTCCCTTTATTAGCCCCTCTTGTTCAAGTGTTAGTAAACTGGACTTTGCATCTGTACTTGGCCGGATGAGCATAAGGAAGGAATTCCTAAGTGTCTATTTAGCTGAGCGTACTTGGCCCGGCTTGTTAGTTCTCTTTTGCTCTGTCTTGCACTGGCTTGACAAGAACCCTCGCGTATTGAGATTGGTCCCTCAATATCGCTACATGATAGCTTACCGTGTCTGCCAAACACCCTCGCTATCATGCCCTTTGTGTTAGTCTCATTTCGGTCCCAAATGCTATTTGTGGAAAGTGTCCAGATTTGCTCATTTGGCATATCTACGGAATGTAGAGATCGTCCTGAACACAATGGTGTTCGTCCCGTGTCCAAATTCGCAATCTAGGGACATTCCATATTTAGTAAAGTTTCGAGCTTGTCCCAGAGACTAACTCCTGATACTAAGGGAGGCTTGGGGTGAAAGCCCAAAGCGTGTGTTCCTCAAGGGGGGGGGGCTATGGGGGGGTTCCAAATGTATAGTAGGGATAGTGGGTAGGTCGGGCATGGCCGACCAACCTGAGGCATAGTCTAGCTCCCGCTTGCGTGCCTGTCCTTGTTCTGCGTCCGGCTTGGGTCTAAGCCCAAGTTCCATTCCATGCTAGTTGGTGGAGTACCCATGTCCTCGCGTTAGGCCACCGGTATGCCGAAATAGCGCCAGACTCCGTTTGGCTCCGTTTTGCGTGCTGGTCCTGGCATTGGGATGCTGGTTACTCTAGGACTGTTCCAAGTCGCTCCGGGCCCCTGTCCCTTCGCTCCTTGGGCTTTACGCTTGGGAGTTGCTCCGTGGTTCGGTTCCGTCACTCCTTGGCTTCGTGCTTGGGAGTTTGGCACCGTTCATTTGTTCAGTGGCCCAAGGCCCTGAACCTCGGGTTCCTGTGGACACGTGGCATGTGACACGTGGCATCTGTCACGTGGCACAAAGAGGGTTTAGGTTCCGCTTCGTGGTGTTATCCTATGGTAAATCACCATAGGATAAAGGGTCAAAACCACGTGCGCTACATTTGGTATCAGAGCATGAGTCTCAGCGAGTACTATTCAATGAGATTGGGCAACTAGTCTCGTTGCATACGCAGAGATGAAAACGATGATCCGAGTGGGTACACGTTTGGTGCAAAGGGTTCATATTCGTTCCTTGGGTATGGTTTTGGTTACCTTTTGTACCTAACATTGTGAGCTTGCTCTTGGGCTCATAGGATGGATTTGAGATGCTCCGTTAGCACGAGTTTGAGCTTGGGCTCGTGAGTGAGGCGCATTAGCAACTTGAGGTTACACTTTGAGTTGGCAGGATTAATGTTAGCCTATCGGTGGTTCCATAAGTTGTTCCATGTACCGTGGGTGAAAGTAAACCTTCCCTGAGTTTGCTATGAGTGGCAAATAGGCTGGTCCGTAGCTGTTTAGCACGGCACTAGTAGATCCTTCCTAGGCATGATTACAAGTGGATCAACTAAGACTGTAGGGATTAGTCTATTGGTTCAAGTAATCATTGCCGTGCTCTCTTATAAACTTTTCTTGGATTGGACTGAAGGCAGTGCGAATGCAAGCTTGAAGTGTAGTCAAAGATGAGACCGAAAAGAGAGTCGTCGGGGACGAAGGATCAAACACGTAAATTATCTTCTCTTTTGGAGAAATGGTTTGCAACGAGGGGTGACTCATTGCTCGTGTTCACATCATGCAATCAAGAGTCCCTACCTTGATGCATCTTGGAGATGATGGTCTTACAAATGGTGAGTTATGGGGTGGATAGCGGTGAAGCGCTAAACCATTTTGTCTAGGCTTGCTATTGAAAGACTTGGGTTGCAATGCTCAATTCTTTTCTGAGGAACCTTGCTATTGCTCTTTGAGTAGTTTGGTGTTAGATTAAGTTTTGAGTTTGGTCGGAAAGAGAGTGGCATAAGCTTGTCCATGTAGTGAACAAAAGTTAGTGATGTTGGGTGTTGTAAGTCTCTATCGGTGGAGTGTGGCATTTATGTTGCATTTTGTCGAATTGAGTTAGCACTTGATACTCACATAAACCTTTGAAGTAATAACATTGGCATTGCTCGTGGTGTTGCTCAATTGATGATCAAGTCATTGTGATTTCTATATCATATCCATGTGATAATGAGCAATGTGTTTACGAAGTTGCTTGGTTAAACGATGATCAACCCCAAAGTTGTTGATGGTGAAGCTAAGTCTACTTGCACGAAGTAGCATTGTAGTAGCTTTGACTGGATTCTTAATGGTGGTCCATTATGCTAAGCTTAAGTTGGTTCCTTAGTTCCTTGAGTTTGCCCATTGTGGTGTTGGAAAGGGTTGTAGCATTTGCTATAGCTCATTAGTTGATCCGTTAGCACTTGGAGTAAATTGTTGGATGGAGAAGGTGTGTAGTTGGGGCGTTGACATCACTAGCACTTGTGTTAGTGGAAGTGGCATTGTTACTTCGAGTAATGAGGAATTTTCCTTAGAGCTTGATTTTCCATGTCATTTTTTCTTGTTAGTGTTTTAGCTTCACATTGGATCTTGAAGGTGATTGAAGAACAGTGTTAGTGCAATGTGGATATCCGAAGATGTGGTCTTCGTGATCAAGTCTTGGATATTCCATTTGCATTTTTACGGATATCAGTGTTAGATGTCGAAAGAATGGGCAAAAAGATGTTCGAGGCTTAAGCATACTATGGGTCATGAGAATTTGTGTTGAGGTGAACCTATGTGAAGTTGTTAGTAGGAGGAAGTTGGTTGAGTCTTGAAAGTTTGTATTCCTGGACTGAGAGTCATTCTTTTTCTAGGATGGAAATTTTCCACAAATTTTCTTAGACTTTTCCAATAGCTGATCTATTATCACTTTGTCCGAAAACCATTCCGTTTTCGTAAGCCAGTACAAACTAGTGAAGGGGTTGGAGTTGACTTCGGTTGGTTTAGACCTTAGTATGTAGTTTGTATGATGCAACCTGAAAAAGGATGCTAACTTTTGGGGCTAAGGCAATTGAGTTGGATAGAGTCTAGAGTTGGTGTAGAAAAGTGGCCGTTGCGCTTTTCTAAGAAGGGTGACCCTTGTGCCTTTCTTTTGTAGCATTATGCTCGGTGGCAGGTTGCACCTTGCATTTTGTTAAGACTCTATGAGAGTAGTGAGCTCTCACTGATCTTGACTTGGTCTTGGTGGCCCTGCACCTTGGCTAAGGATGGTGATGTCCAACTTAGTGGTTTGCAAGTTGAAATGTTGGTACCTGTACTATAGCTTTGTCTATGAGGAGGTTGTGTACCGATATAAGTCCATCTCTTGGTCTTCACTTTAGTTTCGACTGAGTGTTGATCATGCATAGCTAACCTCTTCAAGGCATGCTCAGAGCTAATGGCTAAATGTTTGAGTGAGCTTATTGCGGTTGAGTTGGATTTGAGTGGTCATTTAGTTTGTGCTTGTCTATGAACTTTTATCTCGTACCTGGGGTATCACGTTCATGTTGGACAAGTATATGACTTGATGACGTGAGTTTAGTGTTTGGGTCTTATGAAGGCAAGTTGAGGAGTGATTGTTAGTTGCTTTGCAACTAGTGACTACTTGTAGACTTCATCAAGGACTTTTAACACTTGCTTCATTCGATGATGATTTAGCAGTGATGGGTTTGCTTTACCTGATGGTGTTGCGGAGGATCGTGTCATTTGACTTACATGGGTTTTCCATGTTGGCATGTCGACTCTACCTCTGTTGATATCATTTGGTTGTGTTTAGTTCATAGTGTTGGATTTCATTGAGTCTTGGATGTGGTGATGCACTCCTTGAGGAAGTGTTATCTGTACCTGAGTAATGTAGAAGGATTGGTCTCGGATACTAACTAAAGTATCTTCGACCTTGGTTAGCTTGGTTGCTAGAGAGCTTTAAGTGGTGATACACGTGCTTTCTTCTAGGTTTGTTCTAGTGTTGATGGCATTGAAGTGATGCCTTGTCGTTGACATTGTTGATGTTGAAATTTTAGTGAAATGAGATGTCTCTCTACAAGATTGATGTCGAGTTTCATTAGTTTTGATGAAGATAGTGTTGATGATTTGGCTATAGCTTTGTGTTATTAGCATTCGTGCATTTGCTAGTTAGCAACTGTGTTGACGTTCAACTGAACTGAGTGACAAGTTTGAGTTAGTTGTGTTCTAGACGAGATTATTTAGTAAAGGTTGAGCTTTGGCTTTTCCTTGAAAAGTGATTCAGTCGTGGACTATGCTAACTCTACAAGCAGAAGAATTAGTGGTTGATATTGGAATGTTTGAATCCTTATTGGATTTGAGTTGGAATATATCGATCATTGATGATTCTTCTTGTGCTTGTTATGAAGTGAATTACGTCTTGCTATAGATGGATTCATGGAGGATCGTTTGGTGATCACTTGTTGAGTATAGCTTCGTTATGCTTAGCTTTTGGATTGATGCAGACATGCTCTTCATTAGCTTTGGCATTATGAAGTTTAGCTTATGGATGTGTTGAAGAGGATGTTGTGGGTTGTACTATGATTTCTTCTTTAGCATTGAAGTTAGTTCATGCAAGACTTGTGATCATTGTTAGGCAAGACTTAGCTATAGACTTCTTCGAGCTTTTGGTTCTTTAAGTTTTATGCTCATTGTTCTATTTGTTAGAAGTTGTTGGGGAAAACATTTTGGCTTGTTAGCTTCGATATTGATGTTAGTATTTGCGTCTAGCAATCATTGGCGATGATTGACTATCATCTAAGATAGTTGATTATCCTTGTCAAGGGTGTTGCTTGGTTATTGTTGATATAGAATGGTTTGCCATTCTGCGGGATGGTGGATTCCTTCTTTGACAATGATTATGCATCTCTTTATTGATGGGATGATTGATGATCTTTCGTGATAGTTAGTTGTTCTCTTTGATGGCTTGTGGCTTTTTGCAATATCACATGTTCTTTGTGATTTGCTCTGGATTGGTCTCTTGGGTTTGAGACATCAAAAGGATGCTGCTAACACTTGCTTATGCAACTTGAATTCCTTGGTGTTGTTGGCTGGGATCTATTTGGATTGGCTAGTGTGATAGTTGGCATGAATAGGTGTTTGTTGGTCTTACCGCATTCATTCTGTTCTGTTGATTATTGCTCGAGTTAGTTCTGATAGGTTGGGATGTTATTTCCTTCGGGTGATACATTCGCGAGCATTGTGCCTGTCAGTCAATGATACTTTGTGTTCTTTGAGTTATCTCTAGTAAGTTGTTGGCTTACTGTCTGCTATCTTTGATAGTTATGTTTTATCATTAAGTGTTCTTGATGATACACTAGCTATTGAATTTTGTTGGATAGTGAATCCTATGTTTTCCAATTATGATGATCTTGGTGGTTCCTGCACTATACTACTAGTTTATCAGATGATAACTTACTTGGAATACTTTTGTGTTCTAATCTAAGATATAATCACTGATAATTCAGCTTCTAAGATATCATTGTCTCTGACTTTGATATTGTCCATCTATTGATCTTTGAGTTTGGGCCAGTAAAGGCAGACTGGCTTCGGCACTTCGTGTGCATGTTGAAATCTCTAGTCATGGGGTAGCTATTGTCGACTGGTCACATAACCCGCCTCTCTGTCGATGTTCCTTATTCCGTTGAAAGGGCGTGACCGTGTAAACAACTCTAACTGCCTGTTTACAGTAGTCTATCTAAACCTTACCGACGGGTTTGGTTTCTTTGCTTAGGAGGGTTGGGGCCTCTGGCTTCTCTCTCTATGTTCCTGCGGGCAGGGGCATATCACACTTTTGTAAGCTGGGTGACTCCCAGAGCAGCAAGGGTGGCTAACTCCGTTGGTCATTTCCTTGTCGGCGACGGCCGGAAGGTGTCTGAGCTGGTAGCGCATCCGCGTTAGACAAAGAGGTTCCCCCTAACTCATTTAAGTTGGTGCATTTCTCACATAGTGTGAGTACCGTGAACTTTTTCTAGAGTTGTTTCCTTGGCGGTATTCTAGACTCGAGTATGCATCGACGAGGACGTCGATCTTCCCAAGGGGGGGAGAGTGTCGCGCATGTGACTTCGGGTATCGAAAGTTACCTGTCGACTAGTCCTTACGGACACTCTTACCTTACTGCCACGATGGCAGGAGGTCGGTATTGCTGGTTCCCTTTATTAGCCCCTCTTGTTCAAGTGTTAGTAAACTGGACTTTGCATCTGTACTTGGCCGGATGAGCATAAGGAAGGAATTCCTAAGTGTCTATTTAGCTGAGCGTACTTGGCCCGGCTTGTTAGTTCTCTTTTGCTCTGTCTTGCACTGGCTTGACAAGAACCCTCGCGTATTGAGATTGGTCCCTCAATATCGCTACATGATAGCTTACCGTGTCTGCCAAACACCCTCGCTATCATGCCCTTTGTGTTAGTCTCATTTCGGTCCCAAATGCTATTTGTGGAAAGTGTCCAGATTTGCTCATTTGGCATATCTACGGAATGTAGAGATCGTCCTGAACACAATGGTGTTCGTCCCGTGTCCAAATTCGCAATCTAGGGACATTCCATATTTAGTAAAGTTTCGAGCTTGTCCCAGAGACTAACTCCTGATACTAAGGGAGGCTTGGGGTGAAAGCCCAAAGCGTGTGTTCCTCAAGGGGGGGGGGGCTATGGGGGGGTTCCAAATGTATAGTAGGGATAGTGGGTAGGTCGGGCATGGCCGACCAACCTGAGGCATAGTCTAGCTCCCGCTTGCGTGCCTGTCCTTGTTCTGCGTCCGGCTTGGGTCTAAGCCCAAGTTCCATTCCATGCTAGTTGGTGGAGTACCCATGTCCTCGCGTTAGGCCACCGGTATGCCGAAATAGCGCCAGACTCCGTTTGGCTCCGTTTTGCGTGCTGGTCCTGGCATTGGGATGCTGGTTACTCTAGGACTGTTCCAAGTCGCTCCGGGCCCCTGTCCCTTCGCTCCTTGGGCTTTACGCTTGGGAGTTGCTCCGTGGTTCGGTTCCGTCACTCCTTGGCTTCGTGCTTGGGAGTTTGGCACCGTTCCTTTGTTCAGTGGCCCAAGGCCCTGAACCTCGGGTTCCTGTGGACACGTGGCATGTGACACGTGGCATCTGTCACGTGGCACAAAGAGGGTTTAGGTTCCGCTTCGTGGTGTTATCCTATGGTAAATCACCATAGGATAAAGGGTCAAAACCACGTGCGCTTCCACACCTCCATCATTATCCAGGTCACCACACTCTAACCGCATGCCTTCCAGCTTAGGCTATGCCATTCCCATTTCCATTGGGATTCCTTTGGACGGGGTTCTCATGAACCCACCAACTTGACCTCAAGGCAGCATGCCTTGGCACCTTCGGTGTCTCCACACCATCGGCTCCACGAGCCTATCCTTATAACACTACTTATTAGTGTTTAGGTCTTTGCCAAGACCAATATAGTTGTTCCTCATGCTAACTATCCGTTAGCACCGCACCATAGTGTTTGCACCCAACTCTGGGCCAAAGTTGCTTTCTTCTGGGAACATCTTTCCCACAATTTTAATATGGCACATTCTGCCATCAATGAGATACTCACTGTTCTCATACTTGGATCTTATGATCCTCCCCATACCTCATGGGCACCATACACCTCCGTCCAAATGCTTCAACCAATCCCTTAGGACCATTCCCTGACTCCACTTGAGTCATCCAGCATTTTAGACTTGCTAATCCAATGACCTGCGAGGTCTTAGTCTTCGAGGTGTCAACTCGCTGGAATACAACTTCTTGTATTCAGGTCCTACTCACAAGGACCATCTTTGCAAGTGTTACTCCGACACTTGATTTGTTCTCTTGGGGCAACCTTTTGCCCCTTAGGACCACTTGTCCATGTGATGAGAATACCAACTCATCCTCTAAGTACACCCCCAACTCCTTGGGTTGTTCCAGCATTTATTAGAGGTAGCCCCGGCTACCACTTCAAGGACTCATGTCCTCACCCCTGCTTGACCTCTCATGGTCATCCATTCCGGTCTCACTTTCATGAGCACCAGCTTCAACTATGTGAGGATAATTTTGTGACTCCTTTATTGTTTTGGAGTCTCTATCTTTCCCGTGATCCCAACTATAGTTGTTTACCACAACTACCTTAGCCAATTTGCTGAGACAAATGCTCATCCGGATCACATCCTCAACTCAATGAGGAAAACCTTGCACTATTCCCAAGATCCCAAAGTCGTTCCATTATTGGCCCCTTTTCTATCTACCACCTCGTCTACAAGTTCACACATGAACTGTAATGGAGAGCCATGTCTTCCCGACTTGCTACTCCTCAAGGATAGGCCCACTCCTCGGACCTTCTGATGCCAACACTAGTGGTGATATACTTGAGCACCAATAAAATCGGACTAAGGAACAGCTCCGATACCAAATTGTAAGCAACTAAATTTTCCATTCTACTTTAGTCACTTAACCACACCTCTGACCACTTGGAGGAGTCTCATTCACAACCTCCATAAGTCCAATCCAGGACTTGGGACTTGCTAGCCCCGAGAATGGCATCCATGCCACTCAACATTTGCACTTGGTCCAAGTGCTCCACGTGTCCGATCCCATGACCGACACTCAAAGGTACCACCGACATAGCAGCCCATTATGCTAAGGCCATGCCCAGTCACCTTTGCCACACTGGTAGTCCAATACCACTTGCATCACCGTCTTGGCTCTCCAAGACTAGGCAAACCATCTGTGAGTGGTCATCTCAGATCCACTCTTTAGCATCCTTGGGATGCCCACCGACAAGGGGAATAGCCTTCCCCAATATCCCTCTGTCAGTCCCCACCAAGTCCCTTTCTGCCCCTGGCCGTGTTTGCCAACACTGCCACTGGATCGAGACCCACAGGCCCGACCACTAAGTCCCACGGTCCTCTGGGACTTCCTCACCACACGACTGTGTCCTTGGTCACTACCCCAGAGGACTGCTCCTCTTCCTTTCCACAGTCTGGGCCTTTGGGACAACATTTCGGAACACCGTGGCCTTACGCGAGCCACCTGGGTACTCTCCTCGCCTTCTGCCCTTGGGTGCTCTAGCCATGGGCTTAGAGCGGGTTCCGTTGAGCCACACCAGGTATCCAAGTAGGTAGTGCCACCCACACTTGGACTGGGAGCATCGGCCAGTCGATCTCCCGGGGGAACTAGAGCCGGCTCTTGAACACTTCACCAAGCTACCCCGCTTGTCGGTCTGTGTTCACTCTAGTCTTGGACTTCCCAGTGGGCAGCTCATCACCCAACACTGGGTCCGGCCTTCCTGGGCCAAACTGGCCTTTCCTGGCCAAACTGGCTCCACTGCAGTCCTCCCCCTACTATACTTTTGGAGCTCACCAAACCCCCCAGGGTCTGGGAGACGAACGCTTTGGGCTTTCACCCTCTCAGACTCGAACTCGGACTCGGACTCGGACTCGGGCTCGGGCTTGGTCTCGGCCTCGGCCTCGGTCTCGTTCTCGGTCCCGATCTCGGTCTCGGTCTCGGTCTCGGTCTTGACTTCGGACTCCATCTCGGACTCCATCTCGGGTCCATCTCGGACTCCACTTCGGACTCCAACTCGGGTCCATCTCGGACTCCACTTCGGACTCCAACTCGGGTCCATCTCGGACTCCACTTCGGACTCCAACTCGAGTCCATCTCGGACTCCACTTCGGACTCCAACTCGAGTCCATCTCAGACACTTCCACGTGTCATGTGTTGGTCCTTTTGGGTCCCTCTTTGGAGCCTCACTTTTTGCTCGTTTCGTGCTCGTTCCTCGAGCACTTCGTTGGGAGTTCCACTCCCGCTCTTGACTTTTCAAGTCGGAGCTTTTGGTCCAAACGTGTTACACTCGTTTGGCTCTCGCTTCAGCCACTACCACGTGGCACCCTTTCCGGCTCCACTTTGGGGCCTAGGGATTTTGTGTCTCACAACCCCTAGATGCCTAACACTTGGCACATCATGAAACTCAACCAAAATTTGTTTAATGAATTTGTCAACATGAGGAACCATTATACATCCCTTCTTCATTAGGATTTCATTTTGTATCTCGAATGACACAAACTTATCACTTTTCAAATTTGTAGAGGTGTCATTTAACAAAACCTTTGTGTGAATATCAATGATAAAGGAGTCAAAGTTAGCAAACTCTTTAAGTTCATCCAAGAGATTGCTAAATAATTTCATGAATGAGATAAAATTTACCATCCTAGATAATGCATCAACCACCTTATTATCACCTCCATACTTGTATTAAATTTTAACAAACATTTTTTGCAAGAATTTTTACTAATGAGCAAAGCAACCTTGAAGATCTTTTTAACAACTAAAATATTAGAGAGATTGATGGTTTGAATCCATATAGAAGTCTGATCCATACAATTAATGTCTCCATTCTTTCATAGCAGCAATTATAATACACAACTCCTTGTCTCAAGTAGGTCAATTCCATTGTGTAGCATTAAACTTATGGCTCATATATGCATGAGGATGCCCAACTTGAAGCAAGATGGCCCCAATAACTATCACTCACATTTGTCTCAACCACAAGAGGTTTTTCTAGATAAAAAATCTTCAACACAAAAGTAAAGATATAACACTACTTCAAACGCTAAAACACCACTTGATACTTCTCATCCCAACCATGAATAGTAATATATTTCGATATATTCTAGAAAAGATCGGTCAAGGGAGCATTATCTTTGAAAAGTTCTTTATAAGGCATTGAAAAACTCTAACCATACCAAAGAAACTACAAAGATTATATCAATCACAACTTGGATCTTTGCGAAATCAACTCTCACTCTATGCATTAAAATCAAATGCCTAAAATATCCAATCTCCTCTAAGAAAACTCACACTTTGATAACTTTGAGTAAAGTTTATATGAAACCTTAAAGTGTGTATTACCAAGGGGGGAGGGGTTATATGGGGTTCCAAAAGTATAGTAAATTGAGTCTGAGAAAAAACTTGAGATCAAGTCTAAGATCGAGTTCAAGATCAAGTTCAAGACCAAGTCCAAATATTAATATAGGTCATGGGATGAAAGCCTAAAGCATGTGTTACATAATGGGGGGGGTGTAGGGGGGCTGTAGGGGTTCCAAAAGTATGGTAGGGATAGTGAGGTCTAGGAATCAGTCTTGAAGGAACTTTTCAATAGTGCTTCCAAACTGACTTGAAGTTGAGACTAGGGCTTAGAAGCTTTAGACGGGAGTGAGCATATACTTAGATGGTGTTAGAGAGGCCACCTAAGGAAGTGCTCAAGAGTAGTTCCCACTCTCAAAAAGGAAACCAATTGCGATGCTCCCAATTCATGTGGAGTAGTGCCCCACTTGAGTACCTTATGGCTCATTAATCCTCACCCTTTCTTAGAGGTTTGGGCCTTCCCTTCGAGATGGAATTGGGGGAGTAGGGGTACCATATTAGGCCATTAGGCCATGATGTTTTCACTCAGTGTTCTGAAATAAATATTGCACCCAAGGTTTGGGATTTAGAAGGTTTTATGATCAAATCTTGTTATAGCAAAGGATGTTAAGAATTTGGAGGCTTGGTGTGTTTGGCTACTTATTTTTGTGAGGAGTGTAGCCGAATCTTAAGTTTAGTCTAACCCAGGGAGGGGGATTGGGAGAGAATTTAGGAATTTGTGGATGGATGGTTAACACTCTATTACTCGTGTAGTGAGTTGTTAAAACTAAGTAGAAACTAGTACAATAAACGGAAACCTTGGCGAGGGAATTTAATTAAGGCCAAGGCCGTGGTGGTTGAATAAACGAAGTAAGTTAGCAAATTGGGAAGGAAAAATTTATAATTTACAATAAGCCCCATGCCCACAAAGTACTTCAAATCAAACATGATCATATTAAAAAAAAATGAGTACACCATAAAAAAGTTAATTATCTTATACATGCATATCATCAACTCCAAAACATTATTACTATTAACTGTCCTAATAATCTCTTTTACAATGCCACCAAATTTGATATGCAAAACATTATACTCCCAATTGATCCTTGGTTTTTTGTCATAAAACTATTCCTTCCTAATAATAACATATGTGCGACTAAGATCCATAACCTGAAATGAAAGATGGTCAAGAATCCCCTAAATTGTTAAAGGAATATTCAGAGGCTATTCACTATAAACATGAATGCTACATCCATATTACTATAACCACCTTATATATTACCAAGCTTTTTTCCACAGGCAAACCAAGTTTCTTCACCACTTTGAAACTCAAAAAGTTGTATGTAATATTTAGATTGAAAAAAATATTAATTGCACTACCCTGAATGTCCCTTTTGGCTTTCACAAATTAATTGTATATAAAATTATCAAGCTCTATAGAGTTGATATGAACTTGAAATTTAAATTTCTGAACTTTCACTACAAGGTGTGGAAGAGCCACTATAGCAAATGCCTAAACCATATCTATAATGGATTCCACCACATTTAACTTAACATTCTTTAATCCTTTCATAAAAGGATAATCCTTGCTTTGATATCTAGCCTTATAACAATAAAAACAATTGCCTATTGCCCTTCACCTTGTTTTTCTTTTGTTGATCCAAAATAAACTTTTTAACCTCATTGCTATCTTTATTCTTCAAACTATGACATAACAATAGTTGTTTTTCTCCTGAATATGAAGTATTGGCTAGTTGGTCATCACATTGACTACCTAGTAGACCATTCTGTTAACTAGAGTTGATTGATAGTTTTCATAGAAAAATCTAAACCTTAATGATAACATTAATTAATATTGCTAGAAAATCCTTCTTAACCTTCTACTACATATCCATTAAACTTAAACCTTTGATGAAACATTGCACTTTTAGCAACTCATTATAGGTGTCTAACACAAAGATCATGGAACTTACAAACATATGTATCCAAAGACAAAGTCCCTTACTTAATCTCTAACAGCTGGTTCACAAAATCAATCTTTTAAATTTTTTGTCAAACAAAGCATAGAAAACTTTTGTCAAATCACTCTAAAAAGTTGACTTTGGATTAGCTTTAATGTAATTCTTCCATCACAAAAAAGTATAGCTTATAAATTTCATCACAAAAAAAGCAATTTTCATTTTATCTTTAGAAGGGCTGTGAAACCAATAACTTTCACCAACCAAGAAACAACCTCCTAATTATCACAAATATCTAGTGATGACTTTCATTCCATGATACCACAATCCTCAACATGCTAAACATACCAATGATAATCACATATATGAAATTGATTCAACCCTGAAAGGTTTATGTAAAATAAATAATCTTTAATGGGATTGATAGAATCCTTCACCTCTTTAATGTTACTCTGAACTTTAATGACCTTGTTGCACAATGACATCAATAAAAAAATTCTTTTTCCTTATCATTGCTATCATTTCTAAGGTACACCTCATCAGAATTTATATCTCACTCCTTTTGCCATCCCCAAAAGAACACACTACTTCAATACCAATGAAAAAAACAAGGTTAAACCAACCTCTTAACCTTATAAGCCATAAAATGTTCTTAGAATATTCTTGTGGTTTGTGTCACTATTGGTGGCACTAACATTCAATCTAAGGCCATATGACATGTTGCTTGAAGCAAATGTTACCACGTTCTAACTGATAGCATATTTTTGCTATCTAATGTAAAATGTATAGATAGATATCCTCAACAAGGGCTTTAATGACAATCAATAAGAAGTGATATGAATATTCTTAATTATGATTTTAGGGCATGTTGAGGGTTTTAGTTAGACAAGTCGACAGCGGTGTTCCAGCGTACTCTTCGCTGGTGTAAATTGCAACCTCGGATGGCGAGATGATTCTAATGCCACGGACAGAGGTCACGAATTCCCTGAAGGAAAGTGCTTGGGTGAGAATTCTGGAAACTGATTATAGAACTTACTCCCAGCGATCGTCCCCTACAAGAAGGATGTCACCGTCATTGTCCATGTAAACTAGCTGCCAGTGTGAGCTTTGATCCAGCTGACCCTCGAGACCAAACATCCTGGCTAGTTCGCTTCGCAGCTCTGCGTAGCTGTTAAACCTTGCGATGTTTAGTGACCTTCCAATGGAACCCAGCTTCAATACCTAGGATCATGAATCGATCCATAAGCAACTCCCAAGCCCGTCATAGCCACGAAATTTGAAAGATATTTGCACTTACCTTCGTGTAGGATCGAGGCTTCATCTGTTTGAAGCTGGAAGAAACTCTTTGAGCGTTTTGATCGTGGTGATCTCCTCGAGCTCCATGAGCTGCACGTCCCTGTGAGCTATACAAGCTTTGCCTTGAAGAGGTAGCACCGCCATCGCCCAGAGCTGGCATCGATGATGACGTAGTTTCGTTCTCATGGAACTGCGTCTCAAGGAATGGAAATCCAAACGGTTGAGCCTGGGAAGCCGCTGGATGATTCACTGGAGGTTGCAAACTCTTGCCACCGAGCTGGAAGTAGTAGTGCTGGTGGTGATCGTAGCGAGTTTGAGGCCTAATGCTTTGGAGCTGCCAAGGCTGGAGTAGCCCGGACTCTACTGCATGCTGAGCCTTGATTTGTTGGAGCAGTCTAGCATCGAAATTCTGCAAGGAATCCACCGCTTCGGGAAGACTACTACTCACCGCCACCGCGGATCCATAATCGCTGGAGGTGGATGAATTCACTAGAGCTGCTGCGTAGCTGCTGGTCCAGTGATTCCCGGTATAGTTGTGGTCCTCCTTGTTAGAATCCATCTATCCATGTTCTACACGGCGAAAAATCGTCCTCGACGAAGATCCTAGCAGCGAAACGATGACGATTCCACACAAATCAACATCTAGGAGCTGGAATCCACTCACATTCTCCCTGGATAACCTACCATTGCTCGATCTTGATCTTGCGAGCGGCGATGCTAGCGCTGGCCGCGGCGCCTCGACGCATGGAATGCCATGGACATACCGGCGCGATCGATCGCGCGCCGCGTCGTCGATCAATTCTTTCTTTCTCGAAAACCTAGCGCCTGGAGGGGGAGAGAAAGAAAGAGCGAGAGCTTCGTCTAGGACGGAAAATGTCCCATCTGACCGAGAGAGAAGAGGCGGATATTCGCTCGCCGCCGTACAAGCCTCCTAGGTGATGGTGCCACAAACCATATAAATTTACACGCACTGCTTGACAAATGTGGAGCACTTGTCGGTGCCGATAGATTTGGCGGCAACTTGCCCTAAAAGCCCCTTTCAAAAAGATGCGCTGCCAAAACCCCGAATATCCGCAAATATTTTAGGGTTTATTGAAATGATTCTCGAGAACACGTGCATCTTGCTCCACGGCGATGGCGCCCTGGCGCTGGAGCGCTCCAGGATCAGCAGCGGCGACATGGAATCCGGCTCGGTGCTGCTGCGGATGATCGCGGCCGAGGTATGTGGCACTGACGTTCATCTCAAGCATCGCCGCCTTGATACCGTGCCCTATCCGATCATCCCCGGGCATGTTGCTGTGGGGCGAGTCGTGGCCATGGTTGGCTCGGTCAGGGACGTGGATGGAATCCAGGTAACCACTGATTTTTCACCTGCATTCTTGTTATTTGCGATGATTTTTGCTAATCTTTTGGGCTATCAGATAGAAGAGGGAGCAGTGGTCACTTACCTGGATGTGATCGACACTTGCAATTCTTGCGTTTCATGCCTGGTACATTTTTTCTTTTCCTTTTGTTTGTATCCCCATTCGTATTTTTTTGGTGCTCGCTGTTCTATTGCTCTTCCAGGTGGACAAAGAATCCACTCGCTGTCCGAAAAGACGTGTCCTGGGAATCACTTGCCGTGCGGATCCTCGCGACGTAAAAGGCCTGTTAGGTGGCTGGTCTTCTCACATTTATCTTCCTCCCAATACCAAAATCATACGTTTGCCAGAAGTTCTTCCTCCTCGGGTCTTCATGGCTGGAGGATGCGGGTACGCTCTTGTCCTTTTCGCTGTAACTTTTGACTCGTGGATGTGCTGCTGGATAGGCTGCCGACTGCTTTGCATGCGATCGAGCGAGCTGGTATCAAGCTCATGGACCGTGTTCTAGTCCAAGGATCCGGCCCCGTTGGCTTGCTGGCAGCTCTCCTGGCACGTCTGAGTGGAGCATTCCAGGTACTTTCAAGCTCCACCCTCCATTTCGAGCCCATCATAAAAATCCCGATGGCATCACAGGTGATCGTGACGGGGGCTCCGGAACATCGCTTGGAAGTAGTGAAGAGATTCGGGATTGACTCTACAGTAAACATCGAGGTGAGAAAAGTAACCACAGAAACAACATCTGTGATTAATGATTTTCCTGTCTCCTCCAGAAAGCGGCACCAAGTGAGAGAGTGGCTATAGTGCGGGATTTGACAAACGGCCGAATGGCGGACGTGGTGATTGAAGTGACTGGACGGCCCGAGGCCATTCCCGAGGGGATGAGCTTCTGCCGAGACGGTGGGACTTACGTTGTGGTGGGGCAGTACACGAACAACGGAGACGCTGTCGTCAATCCCCATCACCTCATCAACCGGAAGCATCTCACGGTGAAAGGGTGCTGGGGGTCGGACTTTAGCCACTTTTACAAGGGAGTCCAGCTCATGGCCAAGCACGTCGATCTGCCTTGGGACTCGGTCATCTCCCAGACGGTGAGGCTTGGGGATGTGGGGAAGGCGCTCCAACAGGTGGAGAAGCTGGGCATTTTCAAGGCGCTGGTTGAGGAGCCCGAGGCCGAGAAGGCGTCGTGATCGCGCTATTGATGACAGAGGCCTCCTCGCTCGGGGACACGATCTGACAGGAGGAACCCATCGACTTGGAAGTCACGGTAAAGAAAAGCTTGACTTTGATGGGAGAATCGCTCTGGTCGTGTTCACAGCTCTCGTGGTGGCACTGTTCATGGATTGGCGAGATCTTCCTTGGAGTGGAACTCTTAAATTTTATTTTCAAGTGCCACGGCACTATAGTATATGCTAATACCACGTCACCCGCTAAAATGCCACGCCACCATCTACTTAATGCCCCACGTCATCAGTTAAATTTATAAGCGTATACTTTATCCACTGGTATATGCTAATGAAGGTTCTTTTTTGAATTTTAGGTCTGGGAAGGGTGGTGCGAGAGAGAAGGGAAGAGGGTTTTAGGTTTTGATGATCGAGGGAATGGATAGCGCCTGGCTGTGCGGGCGCGATGTCGGTGATGGGGACGAGTTTAGGGTGCGATAATCCGCAGCGCGCGCTGAGGTAAGATCGTTGCGAAACCCTGGGGCGATGTCTTGATCTGGTCTCCCTCTAGCAGCGCCACTGAGGGATTGTTGTCTAGGATGAGAGGGAATCCGCAATGCGGCGTAGGGAATGGCATGGAGCATTGTCCAGCATGTCAGGTGAGAGAGATTTGGAACCCTTGCTTCTTTCTCTGTATCATATGCTTATGCAAGTTTCCTTGTTGTGTTCTTGACAGGACGATGAAGAAATCCCTGTTAGGACGTATGTAGGATGACCAACAGTGCTTCACTCGGGCGCAATGGCTGTCCAACTCGAACGAGCATGGAGAACATCAAGCAGCCAAAGTATGGATATGCCCGTGCAAGAGGAGAGCTTCAGCGTGGTGGCTCACGGGCAAGATCACACGAAGCTCAAGCGTCTCCGTTGCCCAAGAGCCCACAGCACCACCATCACTCCAAGGTTTCAAAGGCGAAACGCATGCGTTTTCTCACGAAGTCGGACAAAGGCTGGAGTTGGCTGTCGGTGCAAATGCGTGACGTTGCCTCGGAGGTTAAGATGGGAATGGCCAGGAAGGGAGAGCTTCCACAGGAATTGGTGCAAGCACTCTGGGGCCGTCAAGGGCCGTGTTGCAAGGGACAGGAAGCACTGGCCGACCACATTGATCACAAGCTCGAGAAGAAGCTAAAGTCCAAGGGAAAAGGAAAGCCAGGACGTAAGCCACAGAAGCCTGACACCAGGGTCTATCCTGACGAGGATGATAAAGCACTTGAGGATGATGCTCCAAAGGTACGTTTCTTTTCTCTAGTTCTTTTATGTTATCTATGCAGCGGGCTGATCGACAGCATGTGATGCAGACACGCAAAAGTAGGCAGAAGAAAATTCCTGAAACCTTGATGGACGTGCTGCTGGCAAAATGGGTTTATTTTGACCATTCGCATGCGGATGTGTCGCAGGTTAGATCGTTGTTTTTTTTTCTGGCTTGCTTTACATATGGTTCAGTGCTTGCTTTATGTCACAGGTTGATAAGCACATCCACGCAAAGTATTGTGAGAATGCTTTTGGTCACTTCCTTTTCCCCGATGGCCGACAAGTTCATGGTTCTTACAGCGTTCCCTTGAGCTACTTGGTTCAAGAGCTACGGAAGCTGCTGACACACCTCAGAAGCAAGATTGTCAACACGCATTACAAGGTACGTAAACAACTCTTTGTTACTCGTGGTTCAATGCTTTTCATTTTTACAGGATCTGCCTATTTTCAGTCCGCCAGAGCAACAAATCCTACCCGAGTTTGAGCCTCCAGAAATGAAGCCTCTGCCACAGCTGTATCCCATAGACGGCCTTTTTTCCATTCCAACCGAAGAATCCGAGGGGATTGGTCCTAGCCTTGAGCTCCCGGTCTTTGAAGCCCCTGTTCCCAAAGAACTTCCTGCTCTTGATTTGCCACCCCCTCTCCGCGTCTCACCTTTGAAAATTCCGCCTCAGCCAATCTTTCTGGAAGATGAAAACAGCATCGACAGAACCTTATACAAGGAAGATCCTCTGCCAACTTACTATGCCCCTGAGAAACTTCCTTTGCCTCAATGGGTGGAACCCAAACTTCTCGACTTCCCGAGTGCTCCAATTCCTATGAAGGTTCCAGTTTTACCGATGCCAGTTATGGAGGCTCTTCCGCCATTTGTTGCTCCGATTCCTGAACCTCGGCCTTGTGAAAAAGCCTACTATGCTGTCGACGAGAGCTTTGGTCCCTGTTGTTGCGAGGGGAAGTGCATGCCAAATGTCGACATGTATGCTAGGAAAGGCAAGCCTTGTCAAGCCAAGCCGAGAGCCCTCCTTCCTTATCCAGAGTCACCTTATCCTCTACCTCTAGTGTTGAAACCCGAACCCGTTTTCCTACCACCTGTAGGCGAGCCACTTCCAGAATTCCATCCTCCCGCATTGAAAGTAAGGCCAGCTTACGTTCCACCACCTCCGCTCGTGTTGCCTCCATGGAAGCCTCCTCCAGCTCCGGATCCTATAGGATATCTTGCTGGACAGAGGCCTATATTCCTTATAGACGCCAGTGGAACCATGGCTAAAGGAGGTATGAAAATGGCTCATGACATCCTGACTGCGGTTTTTTCTCCCAGGGGCCAGGTGAGTATGTCACACATTGGCTTTTGATCAAGTTAGTTACTGAGTTTGCTGATGTTTTGCAGGTTGCCATAGCAGCAACGCATTTCGACATTATCATGTACTCGTTTGATGCCTGGAGTTACGCTTCCATGGAGAACTACAGGCTGTACAAACAAAACACCAGAAACACTGCGTCACCCCGGTTCTGGAGTCCTCAGGAGGTGAGAAATGGTATTTTTCTGTCATTCTGCTAAACGCAAGGGAACATTCAGGCAGGCAATGATAGAGAAAACGCCTGCCAGCCTTGAGGAGGCGCTGAACTGGGCATTGCGTTGGGGAGCAGGAGGCCCAACGAATCTGCTGAAGGCTCTCGATGTTTCTTTTAGTCGGAGCTTTTGTGATTGCATATATCTTCTCACTGATGGAAAGCCAGACAAGCCTGTTCTGGTATGGTTTCTCATTTGTTGCTTTAGAAGTTTATTTGACATTAACTATTGTCATTGTCTCAGGTGATGCAACAAATCAAGAAGCTTCTAAAGATGCAAGGCGCTGTCACCCCCCTGTACACAGTTGGATTGGGGACGACGAAGTATGGAGAACGTTTCCTGCAGAGGATCTCCGAGCTAACTGGAGGCGTTGTAAGACATGTCGACCGGAATTGGGCAACAAAACCGCCGCCAGTGTCAGGGGTGGCTCTGGAAGACATGCTGTGGGCTAAATCCATCATAGAAGGCGAGCAACGGAGGAACATCGTTCGTGGTATGGTTGAGACGATACACGACCTTGAGGAGAAAGTGAGGCTACGTTACGACAAGGAAAGAAACGCACCTCGGCTAGCAGCTTATCAGAAGAATCAGAAGAAAATGGAGGAGGACTACGAGGCGCTTATAAAGTCAATTGACGAAGAAAACGAAGCATTGCTAGCGGCTGCCAAGAGGAAGTACGAGGACGGCTGCAAAGATATCATTGCAAGGAACATGGTACTGCACGACTTTGCCAGGGAGAAGTGGTTGGAGGAGTGCCGGCGTGTCGAGCAGCTGAATCAACGCGCTGTAGAAGAAATCGAGAAATGGAAGCGCCAGGTGAAGCACATTGACGAAGAGAACGCAAGGCTGGTAGCCGAGGCCAAAAAGCAGTACGAGAAGGACGTGAAATGGGTGGAGGAAATGAACGCGCTCAGTCTGAAGCAAGCAATGGAAGAGTACGAGGTCGATTGTCTCAAGAAGAAAACAGCATTCGAGTTTAAAGTCAAGGAGACCGAGAGGCAGCAGAAGGAGATGGAAGAGACAGTCGCGACCAGGAACAGGATCAACCAGGAGAACCACGCAAAAATGGTGGCCGAGATCACTCAGACGAACAAAGAAACAACAGAAAAAGCTCACGCGGATCACGCAGCGAGGGTGGCGTACATCGAGTCGGAGAACGCGCGCATCAAAAAGGAGTCGGAGGACGCATTCCAGAGCACCTACGACAAAGTAAAGCTGGAAAACGCTCGACGAGTAGCGGCTCTCAAACAGAAGATCCAAGACCTCAAAGAGAACAAGGAGAAGACACTGTCGACTTACAAAGCAGAGCTAGCAGCAGCCATGGCGGAGCACGAGGCACAGTCCAAGAAGTTTGCCAAGCTCAACCAGGAGACCGAGGAGCGCGCAAGGGCGAACTGGAAGCTGGCGTGCGAGGCAGTGGCTGCCGAGAACATGGCGATTGCAAAGGCCGCAGTGGAGGAGTACGAGCGGCAATCCAAGTTCGTTCACGAGGAGAACATGAGGCGCGCCAGTCAGATAGCAGCGATGCTCAAGAAAAAGGCCGAGGTGGAAGCTCAAAACGAGGAGGTGACGAGGGTGAAGAAGATCCAGTGGAAGGCGGCCTGCGCACAGGCGGAGGTCGACTACGAGACGGATGTAACACGGGCGAAAGAAGAACACGAGAAGCTCTCGCTGGAGGTGAATGCCAAGAACTCGGAGGCTTTCCAGGAGGCTCTGCTGGAACACAAGGCAAAGGTGGCGGCGGTGAAGAGTTACAACGAGACTATCCGCCCGTTTGTGGAGGCGTCCATCCTCGTCAAGGCGGAGATAGCACGCGTGGAGAAGTTCATCCGCTACATCGGCAATGCGTGCCTGGATCCAAACCGCAAGTCCACGGACACGGCGTCGGATCTAAACGTGCTGGGGAAGTCCGAGCAGGGAATGGAGACCAAGATCTTGGTGGAGGCGCTGCAGGAGGCTTACAGTACCAAGCGCGAGGGTGGTGACTACGTCCAGAGGCCCAGTTTCTACTCGGGCAAGGACTTCTCCGGGATGATACCGATCCATCCACCTCGAGCACCACAGCACCACTGCCCGGACTTGGATGGCCACGTCCGGTTGAAGGAGCTGGAACTGGAGAGGTTGAGGCTCGAACTAGAGGAGATCAAAGCCGAAGAGGAAGCCAAGATATCCAAAGAGAAGGACAAGCCGCTCTTCAGATTCTAACACTTCGACCAACAGGAAAGAAGAAAAAGGTACCTGGCTCGAGGATTGTGAATACGACCGTGTACAGGGCCACCATCGTGTACAGAAGAGAGAAACAACGTTCCAGTTTTGCCACGGCACATAGAGATCATCTGTAAGTTTGAGAGAAAAAAGTGTTTTCGTTTTTGTAAGTTCTTAGCTAAGTTTCGGCTCTACTTATTTTTCGCCTCAAATGTGTAGAGCTTACCAACAAAAGAGAGAGAAAAAAAAACCGGAAAACTATGTACAAGGCTCGTGTTAATGAGCATACAAGGTTTCGTTCCTCCGTAGTGGCCGGTCGGGTATAGTTCCTGTGCACGAATCAAGCGTTAGTATAAAACTAGAGCGAAGAAAGCTATGGGATTTACCAGGCTTGAATTTGGAGGCCTCGTGTCTCGACAGCTCTGGAGGAACAGGACTGTTGCTCTGCACAAGCATCTGCGTGAAAAGGAAACCTCTCTAAATCAGCCACAAGCACACGAGACTATCAGAGCGTTACCTGCTTTAGATCGTAAAACACTTCGGTATCTCCCAAAGTTAAGAACGTCGTGGCCACGCCAGTCTTGCCCGCGCGACCAGTACGACCTGGAAAAAATGTTTAGCTCTCAGAAACCGCGGGGAAAAACAAAAAACTAAACTTACCGATCCTGTGCGTATACATCTCGATGTTATTCGGCATATCAAAGTTAATGACATGGGCTACGTCCTGCAAACTCGACGTGAGTTGTTTTGATTCCAAGAGAAGTAGAATAAGAAACCAACCGGGATATCGATTCCACGACCAGCGACGTCGGTGGCAACGAGGCAGTTGTAGCGTTTGCTACGAAATCCTTCTAGGCTGATCTGTTAAAACCACGGACTACGTAACAAAAAGAACCAAAAAGAAAGAGGAGCCTTTGGACCTCACGCTGTTCTTGAGTTTTCCCACCGTGCAAGGTCGTCACTCGGTAGCCCAGCTTATCGAGTTGCCTTGCTAGACCGTCGGCAGCTTTCTTGGTGTTGACAAACACGATGGCCGTCTTATCCGCAAGATCATTCAACATGCGCTGTAATCTGCAATGAAAAAAAGAGGTGAGCTCCAATAAAAGGTATATGTACAGACCTGTCGAGCTTCTCAGAATCCTTGACCATGAGAACATTCTGCGTGATGAGATCCGTTGTTTTTCCAGCAGTTCCAATTGTAACTACGACCGGATTACGTAAGTACTTTCGTGCAAGTCTTTCCACGGCAGGCGGCATCGTTGCACTAAACATGTAAGTAGTTCTGTAAATCTTTTTCTCATCCAGTTCCTACAAGAGATCAAAACAACTTAGTACGACGTGTATGAGACGCTCATACTTTCATACCGCGTCCTCGTTCTCGGGTTTGAGATTACTAGACGGCATAGCATCAAGAACACCGACCACCTGCATTTCTTGAATTAATTCTCAATTCACATAAGAATGAGAACATGTACCTGCGGCTCAAACCCCATATCGATCATGCGGTCCGCTTCATCTAGTACCACGTAGTTGCACTGATTGAGAACCGCATATCTACACACACACACACACACACACACACACAATCGTTTCAAAGTTACAGGAAGGAGTGTCGTTCTACCTGCGTTCGAGGCAATCCAAAAGCCTTCCAGGCGTAGCAATCACGATCTCGCAACCCTGAAAGAAAAGAAAATCTTGGTAAAATGCAGCACTATATAAAAATGAGAAACCTGGCGAAGTTTAAAACCTTGCTCCTCTATTGATTGTCCTCCAACAATTGACACCACATGTATATCCTGATAAACAGTGCAACTGGAAAAATATATAAAAAGACAGCAAAATCGTACCAAATAATGTGCAAATTTCACAGTTTCTTCTTCAATTTGCTGCGCAAGCTCCCTCGTAGGAGCCATGACAACCGCATAAGGTCCTAAGAAACACTGTTAAGGATACAGAAATTATACAGAGCATAGTACCTTCGGCTTCGTTCTCTTCAGTCATGGGAGGAAGCCTTGATATGTACGTGAGCATTGGTAGCACAAACGCAGCCGTTTTGCCGGATCCTACATGCAACAGAACAAAATAAGCTGTAGAAACGAGAAAAACAGCTCTCTGATCCGCTTTCGTACCCGTTTCCGCAATACCAATGACATCTCTTTGTTGAAGACCGAGTGGAATTGCAGCCATTTGGATGGGAGACGGATTCTTGTACCCAGCCTTGTTAACAGCCTTCAATAGCTCAGTACTAAGGCCACCTTCTTCCCAGTTCCGCATAGGCCGCGGGATGCGGGATCCCTACAACGACATTCCTGTGAGAAGAATGAACAGTTTACGCAATAGGCGCATGGATCACAGTTTTTCACCTTGTATGAGATGTTGAAATCCTCTCGGAAAATACGCCAATCTCTTTCAGTCATATCCTCGAGCTGGTCAAGCCAAGGACACAAGCTCATCTCAGTAAAGTAAAAGATTCTGTTAAGTTTCATCACCTTCTTCTCTGACCAATGCCGATCTACACGCATATCAAATGCATCGTATGCATTCGCAGCCTCTTCCTTGAGTTTCTGAGCCTTTGCTTCCTCCGGCTTTTCTTCAAGTCCCTTGGTTGCCTATCATAATTTTTCATATTAGATTCGCTTGAAACAGTATGAAAACGCGTACCCGTATTTCAGCTCGCAGGTCCTTCTCATTCTTTGCAGCAAGCTACACAAGAAAGATCAGTCACAAAAATGTTTGACATATATCCGACCTTCTTTTGCTCCCTTCGATCCATGCCGGCACGAAATCCTCGGCCAAAAAGCAACTGTGCTTCGTGCGGATTTTGATATCTGAAAGAGGAAAAGAAGTATCAGACCTCAAACTAGAACGGCAACTTTCTGTACGTACATCGGGTTCATGTCTCTTGAAGTATCTTCTGTATTTTCCCAATCGAATGAGAATCTGAACTTTTCGCTTGGCTTCACAACACGTTTCTTTAGCTTTTTTGTTCCAAGATACTGATCAAAAACGAGTTAGAAGGGATGGGAAATAAAACTACTAGAAATATTACCTGCTCTTTGATTGCATCCATCTCTTTCTCTCGTTCTCTGTTAGCCTGTTTCTCGACGCGTTCACGCTCCCTAACTTTTGCTTCCTCTTCCCGTTGCTCTCGGCGCTCGCGGTCTCTTTCACGTTCAAGATCTCGCTGGCGAATATCTGAAGAAAAAAATACGTAAGAACGGAATCGCCTTTCGAAAAAAAACAAAGTTACCTTCTTGAGATTTCTGTGTTGTATACAATTTCCGCTGCTCTTCGACCCTGCAAAATATAACAGAGAGTCATATCAAGCTAAACCGCAACTCTGGCTACCTCCGCTTATGTTCGGAGGCTTCTTCTTCACGTTTTTTAAGAGCAAGTTCCTGCCTTTGCTCTTTAGTGAGAAATAGCGGCTGCCAAACATGTAAAGTTACATTAACACTACCCACGAAAAATGCAAAACCCATGCAGAGCAAAGGGAAAAAGCACAGTCGAACGAGCATTCACCTTAGACTGTTGGAGAGCATCCTCCTTGCGCTTCTTCAACATATCCTCCAAGGAAATCGGCTGGAACGAACAAACGCAAGTCTTCTAAGCACGCAAAGCAAGCGGAAAAGCGAGAAGCAACTTTACCTCTGCCCGCTTGGATTCTTCCTGAGTAGTCGTGGCAGTCGTGCCAGCAGAAGCCTGATCGTTTTCATCGTCTCCACTCTCCCCAAGTTCACCACGAGTTTCCTGGGCTTCACTGGCTAGCTCATCCGACTTCTCGCTGTTTAGCACCTCCTTTCTATCCTTTCTATCTCGATCCACACTCCTACTCCTGCTCCTGGCATTCCCAGCCTTGAGACGATCACGGCTTTGGCTCCTCCTACTTCTCCTCTCTCTACTCAAGCTCCGGCTGCGGTGCCGACCCCGGTGCTGCTGCTGCCTCTCATTCCTCCTGGATTTGGCAGCGGCATCACAGCTAGGGCTCTGGCGCTTCTCCACGCCGCGCTTCCTCTCCGCGCTCTCGCTCCTGCTGCGCTTCCTCTCGCGATCCCTATCCCTCTCCCGCGATCCGTCGTACCTGGTGCTGTGGCCGCGATGATGCTCGTCTCTGCCGCCCGGGGGGCTCCTGCTGCGAATGCGCTTCCTGGAGGATGCGCTAGGGCTGCCGCGATCCGCCATGGCCTCCCTCCCCCGCTTGCCAGCTTCGGGCGCCATGGCCACAAACCCTAAACAGGGGCCCTAGGGCTGAGTCAGCTTAATTAATCAAGAAAAAGCCACACACTTTATTACTTTAAACCCTTCCATCTTAGGTCAAAGAGGAGAGAGAGAGAGGGGAAGAGGAATGGCGCTTTTGGGTATGAGCACCGAGGAGTACACTTGGCTTTTCCAGCAATTCCAGCTACCCATGGAAGAGCGCAACACCAAAGCCATCCTCACCAAGCATCTGGAGGAGGTATGGCGCTGGATCGAGCAAAGAATCGTGCAAATGGATCACTGCTCTTCTCCATTCTTGTCATCTTGAAGGTGCTCAGGCTGCATGGAGTTCGCAGCAAGCTCATCTTCCGGAGCAAGGTGGGAGTCGTTTTTCTCCTCCTCGATCGCGATCGGCTTAGGAGCTTTTGTTCTTTGCATGATTCCAGGGCCAGATGCTCGAAGCCCTGGACAACACGAGGATGATGAGCATGATGCGCTCCACAGTGGGTTCTGTCGAGATCGCGGGAGCTCCCATCAATGCCAAAGCCGATCTCAAGGCGCTCAAGTGGAGCGACGGGAAGATCCTTGAAGTGGCGAAGCTCGAGCCTCCTCAGCGAGCTCCAATCGATCCCATGGAACAAAACCCTCCAGAGGTACTTCGCCTAGAGCTTGTTTGCTTCTCTATAGTTCCGATCTTTTCCAGGCTTGAAAGAAAGAGAGAAGCGCGTGCCGGGGCATCACAAGAAGAAAAAGGAAGCTCTCTTCTTCAATCGCTTCCATCTCCCAGCATCTTTTCTCGAAAATGTTCTTGAGCGAGCTCCAAAACCGTGATGCCGCTGTTCTATGAGAAAAGCCACGATATGCTGATATAGAGCTTCTTCATATCCATGCCTTTCTGGGACGAGATCTTGACAAACACAGTGCTCAAAGGTGATGATCACTGCATATGCCCAGATCGGGGATTTGCAAACGTTGCATTCAAAAATGCCAGAGGAAAATAACGCAACCTGGTTCACTAAGGTGGCCGCGTACTTCTCACGAAGGATTGTTTGTGGCCCGAGCTTGAGAGACGTTTGATTTGATGTCACAATGGAATGTTGGAATTCGATGGTTTGTGGATTTGCCCAAGCTGGGTGCTTGGAGGAGGCCAAAGTGATGCTTGAGAAGCAACCACAACACAGCCAAGTTTCGTATGCTCCTCTAATGCTTCTTTACAGCGAGAAGCAAACGATCGATTATCTTATGTCAGTGTTCCAGCGGCTTGTGGAGAGGAATGTTGTGGTAATGGACATTGCTCATATCAGCAAATGCCCGTGGAGGGGATTTTGGACGAACGCTCTCTGTAATTACTTGCTCTCAAGTAATTACATGCTTCTTGCCAGTACGCGACCGTTTGAGGCACTGCTGGATTATGGAGAACGCGATGGAAGGAAGCATCATCTTGAAGTGGAGCGAGCAAGAAATTCATGGATGGAGATGGATTGGATGCGCAGCCGCAACGGAAGGAGAAAGTTTTTGCGTGCTGGAGAGTGGTATCATGCTGTGGCACACACATCGCTGATGTGCATTTGCGCAGCTGTGATGAAGGCAAGAAGCAACGTGGCTGCTCGAGAACTGTATTCTAATGCGGAGAAGATCCGAGTTTTCGAAGGCCAAAGTCTCCGCACCTGAGATTTCTGCGAGAATCAGTGGGACAAGCACCACGGAAGAAATTGTATTTCTTCTCGTCAGTGGACCACCAGTTCTAACGAGACTGGACTAAGTGCGACCCCACCGTAGCGTCTTCGTCTTGTTCATTCTCCAGTGCTCTTAGAGGTCACTATATAACGTAACCCGGATCATCCAAAATCCGAACTTGGAAAGCGGAATGGCCATCTCTGGTCTTTTTTTCATAGCTCTAAGCATCGTCTCGTGGAACAAGGCAGCAGGCATCGAGGACAAGCGTCAGGTACTTCACGGCCATCTTTCTACATATATTTACTACTTGGTTCTGTTTTCGCAGATTTATATCGTGTACCTCGGTGGAAAAGGGAGTCGCCACAGTTTGCAGCTGGTCCACAGACACGGCAAGATTCTCGATTCTGTCAAAAGCAGGCAAGAAGTTATCGTGCTCCAAAGTATAGCCCGGACTGACTTTAAAACTTACACGACAGTGAAGTCGAGTCCCCTGAGATCGTGTACAGCTACAAGCATGGATTTGATGGATTTGCTGCCAGGATGACCCCGAAGCAGGCAAAAGCTATTGCAGGAATGCGGGACGTGGTCAGTGTGTTCCCGAGCAAAACTCTGCAGCTGCATACAACGCGGTCCTGGGACTTCCTGGAAACGTTTTCGACGGGTCTCTCATACTCGAGACGCAGACTTGGAGCGGGAGCCGATGTCATCGTTGGCGTGATGGACACGGGTACATAGATTCAAGAGTTGACAAAAGTGATATATATCAATCAAGTTGCTCTCTCTTTCCTGAAGGTATATGGCCAGAGTCTGCAAGTTTCAGCAATGATGGAATGTCATCTCCTCCCAGCCGATGGAAAGGATTCTGCAACAACGCCGGTGTGAATCCCGTGAAATGCAACAAGTAAGTTTCACGATAGTACCGTTCTAAAGACGAAAGAAAACGAATTATTTATGGAGCAGCAAGATCATCGGAGCTCGTTTCTACAACGCGGAGAGCGCAAGAGATGAAATAGGCCACGGATCACACGCTGCATCCACCACGGCTGGCAGCGTCGTCTCCAACGCGAGCATGAAGGGTGTTGGCAGTGGAACAGCCAGGGGTGGACTTCCATCGGCCAGGCTCGCAGTGTACAAAGTGTGTGGGATCGATGGCTGTCCCATTGCAGACGTCCTCAAGGCCTTTGATGACGCTATGGACGACGGGGTGGATATACTATCGCTTTCGCTTGGTACCTTGCCGCGGAGCTACGACGAGGATGGCATCGCGATTGGAGCCTTCCATGCCATCCAGCACAACATCACTGTGGTTTGCTCCGCTGGGAATTCGGGTCCCGACGAATCGTCCGTCTACAACTCGGCCCCTTGGATTTTCACGGTCGGAGCAAGCACCATTGACAGGTCCATTGCGTCCGACGTCTATCTTGGAGATGGAAAGACTCTACGAGTGAGCAAAACCTTGGCTTTTCTTTCTCATCACCTTTCTACTACTTCACTGCGCAGGGAACGGCCTTGAGCTTTCAAGCTCAGAAGGAATCACCTTACAGCCTCGTCCTTGGCTCTTCCATTCCTGCTAATGAATCTATCCATGCCTCAGCAGCCAGGTGAAAGTGGTCTAAACTCTCTCTTTTTTGTTCTTTCAAAAGTGGCTCATAGCTTACTTTGCAGCACCTGTGATCCAGACAGTCTAAATCCCAAGCAAGTAGAGAACAAGATCGTCGTCTGCGAGTTCGATCCCGACTATGTTTCCACGAAAGCAATCGTGACATGGTTGCAGAAGAACAATGCCGCTGGTGCCATTCTCATAAACGACTTCCACGCAGATCTCGCTAGCTACTTCCCCTTGCCTACGACCATCGTGAAAACAGCCGTGGGAGTCGAGCTGTTATCCTACATGAACAGCACCACCTCACCAGTCGCTACACTGACACCGACAGTGGCAGAGACTTCCAGTCCAGCTCCAGTAGTTGCCGGATTCTCTTCAAGAGGTCCAAACTCCATCAGCGAAGATATAATCAAGGTACCACCTAGCCATTCATTATCAAGATCATTGGTCTTTGTTGCAGCCTGATATTACTGCTCCAGGAGTAAACATCCTTGCGGCCTGGCCGGATATCGTTCCAGCGTACTATGAGAACTACGACACGAACAAGCCCGTTTTTGTCAAGTATAACTTCGCCTCCGGAACCTCCATGGCGTGTCCTCACGTCGCGGGAGCCTTGGCCATGCTAAAGTCTGCGTATCCTTCTTGGAGTCCCGCGGCTCTAAGATCGGCGATCATGACCACAGGTAACTCTCTACCACCTTTCTCTTCCCCAGCCTCATACAAGCCTTTGAATCTCCAGCGACAACTCAAAACGACGGCATACTCGACTATGATGGAAGCCTGAGCAATCCATTTGCTTACGGCTCCGGCCAGATCGATCCCTTGAGGTCTCTAAGTCCAGGACTGGTCTACGACGCAACACCCTCCGACTACGTCGCCTATCTCTGTGCCACTGGCTACAGTGAGAGCAAAGTCAGGATGATCGCAGGACAGAAGAACACGAGTTGCTCCATGAAGAATTCCAACCTCAACTATCCTTCCATCGCCTTCCCGAGATTGAGCGGCACACAGACCGCTACCAGGTACCTGACGAGCGTGGATTCTTCTTCGTCCTCCTCGACTTACAAAGTAACAGTCAAGACACCATCGACGCTGAGCGTGAGAGTGGAGCCAACGACGCTCACATTCTCGCCAGGAGCAACGCTGGCCTTCACTGTTACTGTTTCGAGCAGCTCCGGCAGCGAGAGATGGCAGTTTGCATCCATAACTTGGACGGATGGGCGACACACGGTGTCCAGCCCCGTTGCTGTGAAGACCATGGCTTGCTCATGATTCTTATGGAGTAGACGGGGTTGCGAGGCAGAAGAGTTGACAGCATGCCTTTCACTCCCGACGACGTTTCATGTGACTACACAACGTTGTGGAGTGTGGGAACGAGTAGTCAGTAACATCTTCTACTTACAACATGGTCAAACGCTCAAGATTCGAGCAAATCCTTACATCCTTCTTGCTAACATCACATTCTAGAGCAGTATCATCACCAAAAGCATAATTGTCAAACTCCAGATTCAAATAGTATATGAATGAACTTAAAAGACACTCGGGCGATGAGAGCTAGTTTTTAAAGACATCTGTCAACTTAAGTTTGCAGCGGTTTCTCGAAAATGTTCTCGCGATCATAACAGAATCCAGCCTTTAAGTTCCATCCAGTTTCAGTCGATTCAAACCAGGTGTTCTTTCTTGCATGATCTTGAAGAAGGTAGGGCCGCAATTTAACAGGAGTAACAAGTTTTGGAGCGACCAGTTGATCGGGATCCATGGAAGAAGAGGCGATGTTTCAAGAGCTCGCCGGGTTTTTGAGAGCATGGAAGATCCGGACGTTTTGTCCTGGAACGCCATGCTCACGGCTTACACGCACAATGGATTCATGGAGCAAGCAAAGCGTTTCTTCGATTCCATGGAGCAGCGGAGTGTGGTGTCGTGGAACATTGTCCTGTCGGCACTTGGAGAGCTCGATGATTGTTGCTACGAGAGTTTCTTCGAATCCATGCCTTGTTGGGACGTGATCTCCACAAACACGGTGCTCAAAGTTCTCACTGAGCATGGAAAAATCGTCCAAGCTCGTGATATTTTCGACAATATAAGCGAGAGGAACGTTGTGTCGTGGTCAATAATGATCACTGCATATGCCCAGGTCGGAGATTTGCAAACCTCCGAGAGCTTCTTTTTAAAGATGGCAGAGGGAAACACGATAAGCTGGTCGGCTATGGTGGCCGCGTATTCTTACGAAGGATTGTTTATGGCCAGAGCTCGAGAGACGTTTGATTTGATGCCACAAAGGAATGTGGTGTCTTGGAACTCGATGGTCTGTGGATTTGCCCAAGCTGGATGCTTGGAGGAAGCAGAAGTGATGCTTGAGAAGCAACCGCAACACAACCAAGCGTCGTATGTTCCCCTTTTTCTTCTCTACGGTGAGAAGAAAAGGATCGATGAGCTCATGTCAATGTTCCAGCGGCTTCTGGAGAGGAATGTTGTGGTTTGGACGTCGCTCATATCAGCATATGCCCGTGGAGGGCAGCATAAAAAGGCGAACGATACCTTTGAAAGAATTCCATGCAGGAACACTGTGTGCTACAACATCATGCTTCAGATGTACCGCGAGAATCTTAATACTGAGAAAGTTTGCGAGCTTTTTGGCGACATGCCTCAGAGAAACTTGGCTTCGTGGACGACTATACTTCAAGCAAACGCGGATTCTGGTAATCTTTGCATGGCCACAACGACATTCTGGAAAATGCCGGGGTGGAGCGTGATAAGCTGGACTTCAATGGTGTGTGTGCTCGTGTCCAAGAGGAAGTTGGAAGAAGCGAAAGTTTACTTTGAGAGGTGCCCCATGCGTGACCTCATGTGTTGGAACGCTGCAATTTCAGCTTTAGCCACTGCTGGATATCTAGATCAAGCAAAATCTTTGCTCGAGAAAATCCCGGCGAGCAATAAGCTGTCATGGACAAGCATGGTAATCGCTTGTGGAGAGAATGGAAACGTGACTCAAGCCAGAGATTTAATCCCTTGGAACGCTTCTCAAGAAACATCAGTCTTGAATGCTCTGATCGTAACGCATGCCCATAATGGCCATCTTTTCGAAGCAAAAGAAATCTTCGACCAAATGCATGAGAAAAACACGGTTTCCTGGAATGCTATGATCGTTGCTTATGCTCAAAAAGGTTGCATCCAAACTGCGTTGGAGCTATCGTTCAGGATGTGCGTTGAAGGTGTCAACTGCGAGGAGACGACAGTCACAGGGATTTTGTTTGCGTTTAGCCACGAAGGAATGCTCCAGGATGCGCTGTCGTGGTTTAGATCCATGGCTTTTGATCACGACTTTAGACCGTCAGTGGAAAACTTCCGATGCATGGTAGACATTCTGGCGAGAATGGGAAGGATTCACGAGGCAGAAGAGTTGATTCACAGCATGCCATTCACTCCCGATGACGTTTCATGGGGAAGTTTGCTGAGTGCCTGTAGACTACAGAACGATGTGGAATGTGGGACACGAGTAGCCAGTAACATCTTCTACTTACAACAGGATCAAAAGCTCCTTAGAGCAAGTCCTTACATGCTTCTTGCTAGCATAACAAACTAGACAATGTGTATAAATATTTAATCGAAAGGAGGACAGTCGGTTTCATCCGCAATTGCTACCTCTCCTCTCTGAATTGAACAAGATCTATTTGTTTCTCTGAAGAAGACTACCAATGATTCAAGTTTTTGCTGGTCCTCCTTCGATTGATAGACAGTAGGCTTCTTGTTCTTAGCAAAGGTAATTGTATGGGCTGATTGTCCACACCAGATTTCTGAAGTAGAGCTTTGAAAACCCCCCAGTTTAATCAGCATTGATGGGAGCTCCCATCATCTTGACTGTGGAGTGCAGCATCAGGGCTTCGAGCATCTGGCTCTGCAAACTGATTGAGGAGAAAAGTCCAGAAAACGATAGCATTGCAAACTCCATAAGAAGGCCCAGTGCTTTCACGTCGGGCGCTTAGGTATGGGCCGTTGACTATTTCTTGTCGTTGACCTGACCATTGGATGGGGAATGGCTGGATCTGGATCGTGTTGGGCCAGAAACGCTTGCTTTGGAGTTCGGAACACACTTATGCTTGTCAAGTTCGAGCTTTGTCAACTTGAAATCTAGATCTATCTCTTACTCTTGAATTTCTTGGATTTGTCCAGCATATCTACCATCGCCGACGTTCGGTACGACTCATCATCTGAGGATGTCTCTTGTACCAGGCTTTCTGAAAGAACCCCACCAGTGCTCATTCTTTTAGCACTAGCACCAAGACAAGGAGCTGCATTGCTCCGTGGTTTAGCACCAGCACCTCTGCCCCCTCTGCCACCTCTGCCACCTTCGAAAAAGGCGGGGCGCTTCCGTGCTGATTTAAGTAACAAAATTCACAAGAGTTAGAACACAAAAGACATCCAAAATGTCTTACCTTTCGCCTGGTACGAAGCTCGCTGGTTGCAGTGAGAATTCCCCTTGGCAAGCAGCACAGCATGTCCCTCGGAGTGGTAATAATCCCGCTTCATGCACTGGATCAGCTCGTCGAGTTCTCTCACCAATCTCCTGGACAAGCCATCGCCAGCTCCAAACGCTCGGGAGCTCTCAATCTTTTGTTTCACGTCCACCAGCACTTGCTTTGCCGACGCCAAGCTGCCAGACCCCAGCTTACGAGCGGCAGCCATCGCCTTCGAGGCACTCACACGGTTCTTCTGCCTGTCCACCTCGATCTTTGTCGCCTCCTCTTCTTCGCCAGCTTTGAGCTCCTGGATCACCAAGCTCGAAGTTGCAAGCTGCTGGGTCTTGTTCGACTGCCCGGGGTCTTGAAAGCTTCCCTCAACTTTGAGAAGTTCCATCGACAAAGAGCTCGAGTCGGAGCTAGGCAGCAAGAGCTCCACCAGGATATCTCTCTCCTCTTCCGCATACAGGGATCCAAGCTTCACCGTCGCAGCTCGATCTCCATCCATGGCTGTCGTCCCGGCGGTGGCCTCCACACTCCTGATCTTCGCTCCGCCACTCGCCTCGATGCAGACTTCCACTTCCTGTGCCACCACGCTAAGCAGCCCGCCAATGCACTGAGCAAACGCGTGCTGGACGGTGGACTCCTCTTGCACGTAGCAAAAGCTTCCGCCTGTGGCCTCCGCGATACTCAGCATGGCCTCGGGATCATGGTCACTTCCAAATCCGAAAGTGTGCACTGGAACCCGCTCACTGCAGTCCTCGAGGTAGGAATCCACTGGAAGAACTTTGCATCGCTTGAACGTGATCGCATTGTCCATCCCGTCCGAGAGAAGCATGATGCTCGACACCGGGTTCCTATTCTTGCGCCGCGAAAGAAGATCGAATCCAGCCTTTAGCCCTGGACGGATCTCTGTTCCTCCCAAGCTCCGGAGCTTCTCCACTGCACTGAGTGCCGCGGCTCGACCGTCGTGAGTCATCCTCTTGAGACCGAGATGGACTTTGGGCTCGTCCGAGAAGGAGACGATCGCGAGGCGGTCCTGCTGTCGCAAATTCCGGATCACAAACTCCATGGCGGTCTTGACGAGCTCCAGCTTCTGGCCGCGCATGCTGCCGCTCACGTCCAGCACTGTGACCAGATCGACCGGGGCGCGAGCATCGGCGGCGGCCAAGCTATCGTCTTTGGGAGCTTTGAGATGGACGAGCGCTGTATAGCATCGCTCTTTTTCTTCTTCTTCTTCTCCCCTGGCCTTGATCTTGTCGACCTCGCCGATGATCTTGAGCTCCGGCTGCTCGCCAATCACTAGCCAGCCTAGCTCCTCGCTAAGATGGACGATCTCGTCTTCCTGGAGCGTGCTGCTTACCTCGGAATTCTCAAACCCTGCCGCCATGTTCTCTATCTATGACCTAATCGAAGAGAATCATATACTTGCATACTTTTCTTGGTATATTCGTTAATTTGTAGGTCATCTTTATTCTTGATGATCTATGATCTATAGAACTATTTAAGTTCCCAGCAACCATCTTGTGGAATTCTGGAAGGTCATGCCGGTTAAGTCAAGTCACTGACCCATCTCTTGTCATTGATCAAGAAAAAAACGAGCATAACGACGTGGAAAATCTCGTGCGAGCAAGCAAGACTAACATTAAGAAGAAATGTATTTGCCGTATCCAAAGGGAGATCCCCATGCCTACGCTCTGCTTTATAAGAGGATGGTCTCCCACAGTAAGTTTTCGTGCTCCTATACTCTTTAGTTGTGCAATCCGCGTTCTAGTTTGATCGCTATGGGGGGAGTTCTTCGTGCAACTCTAATGGTTGTTGTGATCTATGGCACTGGATTTCTCCACGCAGGTCTTGCAAGCACGGAGAGTGATCTTGTCGACGCACACAACTCCGCGAGATCTGCTGTTAATGTTCCTCCGCTGGTTTGGAGCACGCAAGTTGCCTCGTATGCGCAAAACTGGGCCTCGACTCTCCAGGCGAGCTGTCAAATGGTCCACTCTAAAGGGCCGTATGGCGAGAACTTGTATATGTGGAGGGGGAGCGATGGCTTGGTGGCGCCTCCAGCCACGGACGCAGTCAAAGAATGGGTGAAGGAAAAGGCTGATTACAATTACGCATCAAACACTTGTGCTCCGGGCAAGGTGTGCGGGCACTACACTCAGGTTGTGTGGAGGAACTCGGTGCGAGTGGGATGCGCTCGAGTGAAATGCAATGGTGCGAATGCGTACATTGTGAGTTGCAACTATGATCCACCAGGCAACGTTGGAGGCCAGAAACCTTACTAAAGATCGATATGAAAATAGTTATGTATGAAATAAAGATGAAATATCAATAAATTTGCTCTGCTGTTTTTGCTCTGCCTTCATGCTACCAACGAAGGGATTGAAGACGTCAAGCAACACCATTCTGCTAATCAGGTAGAACGCAATTCTTTTCTTGTTTCTTATTTCTTAGTGACTCAGACAAACTGGAGGACGTGGGAAGTTCTTGTATGGGACGTGTTTGTACCGAATGGAGCGATATCATTGTGGGAAACGATTGGTTCTCTTCTCAAAAATTAAAAATTAAATAATTTGAGTGCTTTTTATTTATTAATCATATTGATAACTTGTAATAAAATTAATCTTGTGTTATAAATTATAAACATCAGATTAACTTAGAATATACTAGTAAGTGGTTAAGAAAGTTTATAAATTATAGATACAAAATGAATTAGATAGTAAAATATCCCAGAATATTTTAGTATATTTTAGATACAGGTATACTGTTAATAGTTTTGTACGTGTGAGATTTGTTAATTTAAGCTGGACTTCCTTGTCCATGACCAAGAACAACCAGGAAAGTGTATTGCTTTTACTGAAAGAAAGTCTTCACTCCTCACTCCTTCGCTCTTTGTTTATGCTCCTGGCTTGGCATCTATAGCCGCATTGTGGAGCAAGCTTGATCAAACTTCCGTTGGGTCCCAGTAATGAACACCTAGGGCAAGAAAAGTTGGGAAAGAATGGAGATTCTTTCTCTCGATCGGTGTCAAACACCGAGGTGGCCGAGTTCGTGGCGGCCAAGCAGCCAGGCAGCGTGAGCGAGGCCCAAGCCGTGGTGGCCAAGCTCACGGCGGCGCCGCTGGCCAAGCGGTGCTGGGTGTGCTACATGGGCAACGAGGACTACGGCAACTGGCTCCGGGGCACGGTCAACGGCCGCCCGGTATCCTTCATGCTGAGCCAGAACTCGGACAGCTTCGTGTCGGTCAATGCGGTCAATAGGCTGGGGCCGACCACGACGCTATGCCGCCCGTTTTGCGTCAAGTTCCTGGGCTGGAACCCCTCTCCGCCCCACAATCGCAAAGTTCGCAAACTCAAGTTTCAGCTTGAGGGCGGGTACAAGGGCTGCATGGATTTTTCAGTCATGGATCTGATTCACCACGATTTCGTCCTCGGGCACCAGCTCTTGAAGGTGTGCTCCGAGGCGATTTACAAGGACGATGATGGTATCATCAAGGTCGACTTTGGATTAGGTGGTGGGCAGAAGTTTACCTCGCCGTTCCACCAGGGGCGTCTCCAGTTTGAGGAGTAAACGGCGTGAGTTTCTGCTCGCTTCTCTTTTCAGTTCTGTTAACTTGCAGGTGATGAAAGGGCTTGGACATCGTCCAGAAGTATCCTGATGGTGTTTTGGAACTGTGACCTTAGGCTGGCCAGCTCATGCACATCAACTCTGGCATCAAGCTGCAAGCTCCAAGACGTATCCAGGTATGAGACTTCTAGGAGAGGACCTGAACCTCCGCTCCCTCTACCACGTCCTCTCGAGAAAGAGTACCAGGTGCTCGCCGATGTCATGCACTGGCATTGCGTCTGTGCCCTCGCCTCCAGGAAAATAGCCCATGACAATCACCTAGTAAGAAAATCTGAAAACTGATAGCAAACCTTCTAGAGACCGATATCGTATTTGTCGAGCTCCTTTTACATAGCGACTCCTCTCGCACTCTTTTGCAGGCTCTGGACGTCAGGGCGGCCAACAAGCAGGTTCTGTTCGGCCTGGCACATTGCGAACTTGAGGAAGTCGAAACAAGGTTTTTGATTCCTCGCTGTAACCACACTTGTCATCGTTGTTCAGGTGGTGAATAAGATCAAGCTACAAGGCTCAGAAACTATCAAAAAGATCATCAAGGAAAACAAATGTACACGTACCATGTCTGAATAATGCATGGGTTTGGGGCCGAAAAGAACAAGGTGCGAATATTCCCTGCTAACGTTCTTGAAGATCTGGAAAAGAGTGTAGTGCCGGGATATCTCAAGCACAGCCCTGAGGATTTGGATGCGGCTCTACATCTTGAAGGTGAGCACCACCAAACGCTCAATGCAGGGTTTTAAAATCACGGGTATATTCTTCTCCTGAAACGGTCCTAGGGCAAGAAATGGAGCTTCTTCCTCTCGAGGTATGCAGCTTTCTCCAGTCGGTGCCCAACGCTGAGGTGGCCGAGTTCGTGGCGGGCAAGCAGCCAGGCAGCTTGAACGAGGCTCAGGACTTGGTAGCCGAGCTCACGGCGGCGCCGCTGGCCAAGACGTGCCTGGTGTCCTTCATGGGCGACGACGACTATGGCCGCTGGCTCCGGGGCACGGTCAACGGCCGCCCGGCGTCCTTCATGCTCAGCCAGAACTCGGACAGCTTCGTGTCGGTCAACGCCGTCAACCGCCTCGGGCTGACGACTTCGCTGTGCCGTCCGTTTAGCGTCAACCTGCTTGTGGGGAGCACCGCGCAGCCCAGCAATCGCAAAGTGGCGGACCTCGAGTTTGAGCTCGAGGGCGGGTTCAAGGGATGCCTGGATTTCGCGGTCATGAATCTGGCTCGCCACGATTTCGTCCTCGGCCACGAGCTCATAAACTTGTGCTCCGAGTATGTTCTCAGCTTTCGGGATGGCATGAAGGTCGAGCTAGAATGCGGAGGGCAAAGTTTCACCTCCCGGTTTCAGCAGGGCCGTCCCCAGTTTTAGGTTATCCGTAAGTTTACAATGAAGTTTCCGTCGTTTTCTGAGTTCTCATGTAGACTCTCCAGGTTGTCGAGGGTCATGAATCGTCGAGAAGATGTTCTTGGATGTTGTGTTTTTTCCATTGTTTTCCATTGTTTCATCGCAGAGCTTGTTTCCATCGTCTTTCCATGTTTTCCATTGTTTCGTATAGTTCTCTGAGTTTCTCTTTACGTGGCTCTTTGATTAGTCACGCTTTCTGGTCCTGGAGAATCGCCCCCAGCTGCTTCCAGGCCTGTCTCCTCTGTGCCATTAAGAACGCACTGGGCTGTGATTAAAAATCCAATGAAATCAAAAGCATTGGTTTGCAGATCAACATATGCTTTTTTTTTCTTTCTCCCCGAGCGGACAAAGAATATAAGAATTGTAATCTATTTGGCCTGGATGGCTCTAAATAGGCCTGAATCAGCATTGCAACTTTGGCATTAGATTCTCTTTCACCTCTTGAACCCATCCCGTGGCCATTGCTCATGCCCAACCAGAAAATCATGCTTCAGATGTACCGCGAGAATCTTAATACTGAGAAAGTTTGCGAGCTTTTTGGCGACATGCCTCAGAGAAACTTGGCTTCGTGGACGACTATACTTCAAGCAAACGCGGATTCTGGTAATCTTTGCATGGCCACAACGACATTCTGGAAAATGCCGGGGTGGAGCGTGATAAGCTGGACTTCAATGGTGTGTGTGCTCGTGTCCAAGAGGAAGTTGGAAGAAGCGAAAGTTTACTTTGAGAGGTGCCCCATGCGTGACCTTATGTGTTGGAACGCTGCAATTTCAGCTTTAGCCACTGCTGGATATCTAGATCACTTGCTCGAGAAAATCCCGGCGAGCAATAATCTGTCATGGACAAGCATGGTAATCGCTTGTGGAGAGAATGGAAACGTGACTCAAGCCAGAGATTTAATCCCTTGGAACGCTTCTCAAGAAACATCAGTCTTGAATGCTCTGATCGTAACGCATGCCCATAATGGCCATCTTTTCGAAGCAAAAGAAATCTTCCACCAAATGCATGAGAAAAACACGGTTTCCTGGAATGCTATGATCGTTGCTTATGCTCAAAAAGGTTACATCCAAACTGCGTTGGAGCTATCGTTCAGGATGTGCCTTGAAGGTGTCAGCTGCGAGGAGACGACAGTCACAGGGATTTTGTTTGCGTTTAGCCACGAAGGAATGCTCCAGGAGGCGCTGTCGTGGTTTAGATCCATGGCTTTTGATCACGACTTTAGACCGTCAGTGGAAAACTTCCGATGCATGGTAGACATTCTGGCGAGAATGGGAAGGATTCACGAGGCAGAAGAGTTGATTCACAGCATGCCATTCACTCCCGATGACGTTTCATGGGGAAGTTTGCTGAGTGCCTGTAGACTACAGAACGATGTGGAATGTGGGACACGAGTAGCCAGTAACATCTTCTACTTACAACAGGATCAAAAGCTCCTTAGAGCAAGTCCTTACATGCTTCTTGCTAGCATAACAAACTAGACAATGTGTATAAATATTTAATAGGTTTCATCCACAATTACTACCTCTCCTCTCTGAATTGAACAAGATCTATTTGTTTCTCTGAAGAAGACTACTTTTGTTAAAAATGCATGTGACAGAAGGAGCAAGAAGTTACATGTCCTCCTTAGATTGATAGACAATAAGCTTCTCGTTCTGGAACATAGCAAAGGTAATTGTATGGGCTGATTGTCCACACCAGATTTCTGAAGTAGAGCTTTGAAAACCCTCCAGTTTAATCAGCATTGATGGGAGCTCCCATCATCTTGACTGTGGAGTGCAGCATCAGGGCTTCGAGCATCTGGCTCTGCAAACTGATTGAGGAGAAAAGTCCAGAAAACGATAGCAATGCAAACTCCATAAGAAGGTCCAGTGCTTTCACGTCGGGCGCTTAAGTATGGGTCGTTGACTATTTCTTGTCGTTGACCTGACCATTGGATGGGGAATGGCTGGATCTGGATCGTGTTGGGCCAGAAACGCTTGCTTTGGAGTTCAGAACACACTTATGCTTGTCAAGTTCGAGCTTTGTCAACTTGAAATCTAGATCTATCTCTTACTCTTGAATTTCTTGGATTTGTCCAGCATATCTACCATCGCCGACGTTCGGTACGACTCATCATCTGAGGATGTCTCTTGTACCAGGCTTTCTGAAAGAACCCCACCAGTGCTCATTCTTTTAGCACTAGCACCAAGACAAGGAGCTGCATTGCTCCGTGGTTTAGCACCAGCACCTCTGCCCCCTCTGCCACCTCTGCCACCTTCGAAAAAAGCGGGGCGCTTCCGTGCTGATTTAAGTAACAAAATTCACAAGAGTTAGAACACAAAAGAGCTGTCCAAAATGTCTTACCTCTCGACTGGTACGAAGCTCGCTGGTTGCAGTGAGAATTCCCCTTGGCAAGCAGCACAGCATGTCCCTCGGAGTGGTAATAATCCCGCTTCATGCACTGGATCAGCTCGTCGAGTTCTCTCACCAATCTCCTGGACAAGCCATCGCCAGCTCCAAACGCTCGGGAGCTCTCTATCTTTTGTTTCACGTCCACCAGCACTTGCTTTGCCGACGCCAAGCTGCCAGACCCCAGCTTACGAGCGGCAGCCATCGCCTTCGAGGCACTCACACGGTTCTTCTGCCTGTCCACCTCGATCTTTGTCGCCTCCTCTTCTTCGCCAGCTTTGAGCTCCTGGATCACCAAGCTCGAAGTTGCAAGCAGTTGGGTCTTGTTCGACTGCCCAGGGTCTTGAAAGCTTCCCTCAACTTTGAGAAGTTCCATCGACAAAGAGCTCGAGTCGGAGCTAGGCAGCAAGAGCTCCACCAGGATATCTCTCTCCTCTTCCGCATACAGGGATCCAAGCTTCACCGTCGCAGCTCGATCTCCATCCATGGCTGTCATCCCGGCGGTGGCCTCCACACTCTTGATCTTCGCTCCGCCACTCGCCTCGATGAAGACCTCCACTTCCTGTGCCACCACGCTAAGCAGCCCGCCAATGCACTGAGCAAACGCGTGCTGGACGGTGGACTCCTCTTGCACGTAGCAAAAGCTTCCGCCTGTGGCCTCCGCGATACTCAGCATGGCCTCGGGATCATGGTCACTTCCAAATCCGAAAGTGTGCACTGGAACCCGCTCACTGCAGTCCTCGAGGTAGGAATCCACTGGAAGAACTTTGCATCGCTTGAACGTGATCGCATTGTCCATCCCGTCCGAGAGAAGCATGATGCTCGACACCGGGTTCCTATTCTTGCGCCGCGAAAGAAGATCGAATCCAGCCTTTAGCCCTGGACGGATCTCTGTTCCTCCCAAGCTCCGGAGCTTCTCCACTGCACTGAGTGCCGCGGCTCGACCGTCGTGAGTCATCCTCTTGAGACCGAGATGGACTTTGGGCTCGTCCGAGAAGGAGACGATCGCGAGGCGGTCCTGCTGTCGCAAATTCCGGATCACAAACTCCATGGCGGTCTTGACGAGCTCCAGCTTCTGGCCGCGCATGCTGCCGCTCACGTCCAGCACTGTGACCAGATCGACCGGGGCGCGAGCATCGGCGGCGGCCAAGCTATCGTCTTTGGGAGCTTTGAGATGGACGAGCGCTGTATAGCATCGCTCTTTTTCTTCTTCTTCTTCTCCCCTGGCCTTGATCTTGTCGACCTCGCCGATGATCTTGAGCTCCGGCTGCTCGCCAATCACTAGCCAGCCTAGCTCCTCGCTAAGATGGACGATCTCGTCTTCCTGGAGCGTGCTGCTTACCTCGGAATTCTCAAACCCTGCCGCCATGTTCTCTATCTATGACCTAATCGAAGAGAATCATATACTTGCATACTTTTCTTGGTATATTCGTTAATTTGTAGGTCATCTTTATTCTTGATGATCTATGATCTATAGAACTATTTAAGTTCCCAGCAACCATCTTGTGGAATTCTGGAAGGTCATGCCGGTTAAGTCAAGTCACTGACCCATCTCTTGTCATTGATCAAGAAAAAAACGAGCATAACGACGTGGAAAATCTCGTGCGAGCAAGCAAGACTAACATTAAGAAGAAATGTATTTGCCGTATCCAAAGGGAGATCCCCATGCCTACGCTCTGCTTTATAAGAGGATGGTCTCCCACAGTAAGTTTTCGTGCTCCTATACTTTTGAGTTGTGCAATCCGCGTTCTAGTTTGATCGCTATGGGGGGAGTTCTTCGTGCAACTCTAATGGTTCTTGTGATCTATGGCACTGGATTTCTCCACGCAGGTCTTGCAAGCACGGAGAGTGATCTTGTCGACGCACACAACTCCGCGAGATCTGCTGTTAATGTTCCTCCGCTGGTTTGGAGCACGCAAGTTGCCTCGTATGCGCAAAACTGGGCCTCGACTCTCCAGGCGAGCTGTCAAATGGTCCACTCTAAAGGGCCGTATGGCGAGAACTTGTATATGTGGAGGGGGAGCGATGGCTTGGTGGCGCCTCCAGCCACGGACGCAGTCAAAGAATGGGTGAAGGAAAAGGCTGATTACAATTACGCATCAAACACTTGTGCTCCGGGCAAGGTGTGCGGGCACTACACTCAGGTTGTGTGGAGGAACTCGGTGCGAGTGGGATGCGCTCGAGTGAAATGCAATGGTGCGAATGCGTACATTGTGAGTTGCAACTATGATCCACCAGGCAACGTTGGAGGCCAGAAGCCTTACTAAAGATCGATATGAAAATAGTTATGTATGAAATAAAGATGAAATATCAATAAATTTGCTCTGCTGTTTTTGCTCTGCCTTTATGCTACCAACGAAGGGACTGAAGACGTCAAGCAACACCATTCTGCTAATCAGGTAGAAAGCAATTCTTTTCTTGTTTCTTATTTCTTAGTGACTCAGATAAACTGGAGGACGTGGGAAGTTCTTGTATGGGACGTGTTTGTACCGAATGGAGCGATATCATTGTGGGAGATGTCATAAACGATTGGTTATCTTCTCAAAAATTAGAAATTAAATAATTTGAGTGCTTTTTATTTATTAATCACATTGATAACTTGTAATAAAATTAATCTTGTGTTATAAATTATAAACATCAGATTAACTTAGAATATACTAGTAAGTGGTTAAGAAAGTTTATAAATTATAGATACAAAATGAATAACAATCTTTAGATAGTAAAATAAACCAGAATATTTTAGTATATTTTAGATACAGGTTCCAAAAATTATATACTGTTAATAATTTTGTACATGTGAGATTTGTTAATTTAAGCTGGACTTCCTTGTCCAAGAACAACCAGGAAAGTGTATTGCTTTTACTGAAAGAAAGCTTCACTCCTCACTCCTTCGCTCTTTGTTTATGCTCCTAGCGCAAACTTTCTGTTAAGTATATTCTTCTCCCAGTAGGGCAAGAAAAGTTAGGAAAAAATGGAGCTTCTTTCTCTCGAGGTACACAGCTATCTCCAGTCGGTGTCAAACACCGAGGTGGCTGAGTTCGTGGCGGCCAAGCAGCCAGGCAGCGTGAGCGAGGCCCAAGCCGTGGTGGCCACGGCGGCGCCGCTGGCCAAGCGGTGCTGGGTGTCTACATGGGCAACGAGGACTACGGCAACTGGTCAACGGCCGCCCGGTATCCTTCATGCTGAGCCAGAACTCGGACAGCTTCGTGTCGGTCAATGCGGTCAATAGGCTGGGGCCGACCAGGACGCTGTGCCGCCCGTTTTGCGTCAAGTTCCTGGGCGGGAACCCCTCTCCGCCCCACAATCGCAAAGTTCGCAAACTCAAGTTTCAGCATGGATTTTTCAGTTATGGATCTGATTCACCACGATTTCGTCCTCGGGCACCAGCTCTTGAAGGTGTGCTCCGAGGCGATTTACAAGGACGATGATGGTATCATCAAGGTCGACTTTGGATTAGGCGGTGGGCAGAAGTTTACCTCGCCGTTCCGCCAGGGTCGTCCCCAGTTTGAGGAGTAAACGCCGTGAGTTTCTGCTCGCTTCTCTTTTCAGTTCTGTTAACTTGCAGGTGATGAAAGGGCTTGGACATCGTCCAGAAGTTATGATTCTCATGGTTTTCACGTTTCCCAAGCTCGGCTATCATTTTAGAAGACGAAGCTATATAAGCTTTGGGAACAGCCTCATCAATAAAAGCACCTATGAAACCATCAATGGAATAATATCCTGATGGTGTTTTGGAACTGTGACCTTAGGCTGGCCAGCTCATCCACATCAACTATCACGTTCGCGACGGCATCAAGCTGCAAGCTCCAAGACGTATCCAGGTGTGAGACTCTAGGAGAGGGCCTGAACCTCCGCTCCCTCTACCACGTCCTCCCGAGAAAGAGTACCAGGTGCTCGCCGATGTCATGCACTGGCATTGCGTCTGTGCCCTCGCCTCGAGGAACATAGCCCATGACAATCACCTAGTAAGAAGATCTGAAAACTGATAGCAAACCTTCTAGAGACCGATGTCGTATTTGTCTGTCATTGTTGTTCAGGTGGTGAATAAGATCAAGCTACAAGGCTCAGAAACTATGAAAAAGATCATCAAGGAAAACAAATGTACACGTACCATGGTTTGGGCCGAAAAGAACAAGGTGCGAATATTCCCTGCTAACGTTCTTGAGGACCTGGAAAAGAGTGTAGTGCCGGGATATCTCAAGCACAGCCCTGAGAATTTGGATGCGGCTCTACATCTTGAGATGAGCACCAGGGCCCCAAGCAGGGTTTTAAAATCACGGGTATATTCTTCTCCTGAAACGGTCCTAGGGCAAGAAATGGAGCTTCTTCCTCTCGAGGTATGCAGCTTTCTCCAGTCGGTACCCAACGCTGAGGTGGCCGAGTTCGTGGCGGGCAAGCAGCCAGGCAGCTTGAACGAGGCTCAAGACTTGGTAGCCGAGCTCACGGCGGCGCCGCTGGCCAAGACGTGCCTGGTGTCCTTCATGGGCGACGACGACTATGGCCGCTGGCTCCGGGGCACGGTCAACGGCCGCCCGGCGTCCTTCATGCTCAGCCAGAACTCGGACAGCTTCGTGTCGGTCAACGCCGTCAACCGCCTCGGGCTGACGACTTCGCTGTGCCGTCCGTTTAGCGTCAACCTGCTTGTGGGGAGCACCGCGCAGCCCAGCAATCGCAAAGTGGCGGACCTCGAGTTTGAGCTCGAGGGCGGGTTCAAGGGATGCCTGGATTTCGCGGTCATGAATCTGGCTCGCCACGATTTCGTCCTCGGCCACGAGCTCATAAACTTGTGCTCCGAGTATGTTCTCAGCTTTCGGGATGGCATGAAGGTCGAGCTAGAATGCGGAGGGCAAAGTTTCACCTCCCGGTTTCAGCAGGGCCGTCCCCAGTTTTAGGTTATCCGTAAGTTTACAATGAAGTTTCCGTCGTTTTCTGAGTTCTCATGTAGACTCTCCAGGTTGTCGAGGGTCATGAATCGTCGAGAAGATGTTCTTGGATGTTGTGTTTTTTCCATTGTTTTCCATTGTTTCATCGCAGAGCTTGTTTCCATCGTCTTTCCATGTTTTCCATTGTTTCGTATAGTTCTCTGAGTTTCTCTTTACGTGGCTCTTTGATTAGTCACGCTTTCTGGTCCTGGAGAATCGCCCCCAGCTGCTTCCAGGCCTGTCTCCTCTGTGCCATTAAGAACGCACTGGGCTGTGATTAAAAATCCAATGAAATCAAAAGCATTGGTTTGCAGATCAACATATGCTTTTTTTTTCTTTCTCCCCGAGCGGACAAAGAATATAAGAATTGTAATCTATTTGGCCTGGATGGCTCTAAATAGGCCTGAATCAGCATTGCAACTTTGGCATTAGATTCTCTTTCACCTCTTGAACCCATCCCGTGGCCATTGCTCATGCCCAACCAGAAAATCATGCTTCAGATGTACCGCGAGAATCTTAATACTGAGAAAGTTTGCGAGCTTTTTGGCGACATGCCTCAGAGAAACTTGGCTTCGTGGACGACTATACTTCAAGCAAACGCGGATTCTGGTAATCTTTGCATGGCCACAACGACATTCTGGAAAATGCCGGGGTGGAGCGTGATAAGCTGGACTTCAATGGTGTGTGTGCTCGTGTCCAAGAGGAAGTTGGAAGAAGCGAAAGTTTACTTTGAGAGGTGCCCCATGCGTGACCTTATGTGTTGGAACGCTGCAATTTCAGCTTTAGCCACTGCTGGATATCTAGATCACGCAAAAGCTTTGCTCGAGAAAATCCCGGCGAGCAATAATCTGTCATGGACAAGCATGGTAATCGCTTGTGGAGAGAATGGAAACGTGACTCAAGCCAGAGATTTAATCCCTTGGAACGCTTCTCAAGAAACATCAGTCTTGAATGCTCTGATCGTAACGCATGCCCATAATGGCCATCTTTTCGAAGCAAAAGAAATCTTCCACCAAATGCATGAGAAAAACACGGTTTCCTGGAATGCTATGATCGTTGCTTATGCTCAAAAAGGTTACATCCAAACTGCGTTGGAGCTATCGTTCAGGATGTGCGTTGAAGGTGTCAACTGCGAGGAGACGACAGTCACAGGGATTTTGTTTGCGTTTAGCCACGAAGGAATGCTCCAGGAGGCGCTGTCGTGGTTTAGATCCATGGCTTTTGATCACGACTTTAGACCGTCAGTGGAAAACTTCCGATGCATGATAGACATTCTGGCGAGAATGGGAAGGATTCACGAGGCAGAAGAGTTGATTCACAGCATGCCATTCACTCCCGATGACGTTTCATGGGGATGTTTGCTGAGTGCCTGTAGACTACAGAACGATGTGGAATGTGGGGCACGAGTAGCCAGTAACATCTTCTACTTACAACAGGATCAAAAGCTCCTTAGAGCAAGTCCTTACATGCTTCTTGCTAGCATAACAAACTAGACAATGTGTATAAATATTTAATACAGTCGGTTTCATCCACAATTACTACCTCTCCTCTCTGAATTGAACAAGATCTATTTGTTTCTCTGAAGAAGACTACTTTTGTTAAAAATGCATGTGACAGAAGGAGCAAGAAGTTACATGTCCTCCTTAGATTGATAGACAATAAGCTTCTTGTTCTGGAACATAGCAAAGGTAATTGTATGGGCTGATTGTCCACACCAGATTTCTGAAGTAGAGCTTTGAAAACCCTCCAGTTTAATCAGCATTGATGGGAGCTCCCATCATCTTGACTGTGGAGTGCAGCATCAGGGCTTCGAGCATCTGGCTCTGCAAACTGATTGAGGAGAAAAGTCCAGAAAACGATAGCAATGCAAACTCCATAAGAAGGCCCAGTGCTTTCACGTCGGACGCTTAGGTATGGGTCGTTGACTATTTCTTGTCGTTGACCTGACCATTGGATGGGGAATGGCTGGATCTGGATCGTGTTGGGCCAGAAACGCTTACTTTGGAGTTCGGAACACACTTATGCTTGTCAAGTTCGAGCTTTGTCAACTTGAAATCTAGATCTATCTCTTACTCTTGAATTTCTTGGATTTGTCCAGCATATCTACCATCGCCGACGTTCGGTACGACTCATCATCTGAGGATGTCTCTTGTACCAGGCTTTCTGAAAGAACCCCACCAGTGCTCATTCTTTTAGCACTAGCACCAAGACAAGGAGCTGCATTGCTCCGTGGTTTAGCACCAGCACCTCTGCCCCCTCTGCCACCTCTGCCACCTTCGAAAAAGGCGGGGCGCTTCCGTGCTGATTTAAGTAACAAAATTCACAAGAGTTAGAACACAAAAGAGCTGTCCAAAATGTCTTACCTCTCGACTGGTACGAAGCTCGCTGGTTGCAGTGAGAATTCCCCTTGGCAAGCAGCACAGCATGTCCCTCGGAGTGGTAATAATCCCGCTTCATGCACTGGATCAGCTCGTCGAGTTCTCTCACCAATCTCCTGGACAAGCCATCGCCAGCTCCAAACGCTCGGGAGCTCTCTATCTTTTGTTTCACGTCCACCAGCACTTGCTTTGCCGACGCCAAGCTGCCAGACCCCAGCTTACGAGCGGCAGCCATCGCCTTCGAGGCACTCACACGGTTCTTCTGCCTGTCCACCTCGATCTTTGTCGCCTCCTCCTCTTCGCCAGCTTTGAGCTCCTGGATCACCAAGCTCGAAGTTGCAAGCAGTTGGGTCTTGTTCGAATGCCCAGGGTCTTGAAAGCTTCCCTCAACTTTGAGAAGTTCCATCGACAAAGAGCTCGAGTCGGAGCTAGGCAGCAAGAGCTCCACCAGGATATCTCTCTCCTCTTCCGCATACAGGGATCCAAGCTTCACCGTCGCAGCTCGATCTCCATCCATGGCTGTCATCCCGGCGGTGGCCTCCACACTCTTGATCTTCGCTCCGCCACTCGCCTCGATGAAGACCTCCACTTCCTGTGCCACCACGCTAAGCAGCCCGCCAATGCACTGAGCAAACGCGTGCTGGACGGTGGACTCCTCTTGCACGTAGCAAAAGCTGCCGCCTGTGGCCTCGGCGATGCTGAGCATGGCCTCGGGATCATGGTCACTTCCAAATCCGAAAGTGTGCACTGGAACCCGCTCACTGCAGTCCTCGAGGTAGGAATCCACTGGAAGAACTTTGCATCGCTTGAACGTGATCGCATTGTCCATCCCGTCCGAGAGAAGCATGATGCTCGACACCGGGTTCCTATTCTTGCGCCGCGAAAGAAGATCGAATCCAGCCTTTAGCCCTGGACGGATCTCTGTTCCTCCCAAGCTCCGGAGCTTCTCCACTGCACTGAGTGCCGCGGCTCGACCGTCGTGAGTCATCCTCTTGAGACCGAGATGGACTTTGGGCTCGTCCGAGAAGGAGACGATCGCGAGGCGGTCCTGCTGTCGCAAATTCCGGATCACAAACTCCATGGCGGTCTTGACGAGCTCCAGCTTCTGGCCGCGCATGCTGCCGCTCACGTCCAGCACTGTGACCAGATCGACCGGGGCGCGAGCATCATCGGAGCTATCGCTTTTAGGAGCTTTGAGATGGACGAGCGCTGTATAGCATCGCTCTTCTTCTTCTTCTCCCCTGGCCTTGATCTTGTCGACCTCGCCGATGATCTTGAGCTCCGGCTGCTCGCCAATCACTAGCCAGCCTAGCTCCTCGCTAAGATGGACGATCTCGTCTTCCTGGAGCGTGAGATCCATGCTGCTTACCTCGGATTTCTCAAATCCTGCCGCCATTGTAATCGAAGAGAGCTATTTACGTAGCTAGCTACTTGCCGTGTGGGCGAAGGTTTCGAACTTTATACCTTTACTGAACAAGGGTATCTATTATAACTATTACGTTTTGTCCTGGAACGCCATCGCCATGTATTTGATTTCGAGAAAACGCTGCAATGAATCAGCTTATCAAAAGCTCACAAAATCCAGCTCTCTCCATCTTTAGTTTGATCACAAAATGGAGAGGTTGCTTGCTTAAAGATGGTGATGCCATTCTCAAGTATAAAGCTGGTTATCTCCCTTTATCTTACTGTTTATGCTTGCAACATCAACTAGGATGCCACAGCTGCAAGGGCTTTCACCAGGTTTCCAGTGATCTGTAAGTTCTGTGATTCTGCTCTTTTGCTTAACTTCTCCATGTTTCCACCAACACACCGCAACATGCATCAAATAGAAAAATCTAGATTTATCTATTACTCTTGAACTTCTTAGACTTGTCCAGCATATCTACCATCGCCGACGTTTCATAGGATGTCTCTGGCTCATCGTCTTGTGCCAAGGAACTTCTAGCGTGGAAATCGAATTTGCTAAAGTTTGCGAACGCTACGTTGCTGCTGCTGTGGTTGGTGCTGCCACAGAGAGGTACGTTGTTGCTGCTGCAACCGGCAAAACGGGCTGATTCAAAGAGAGAGAAGAGAGTTCACAAGAGTTAGAACACAAAAGAGCTGTCCAAAATGTCTTACATGTTGGCTGGTACGTTGGCTGGTACGAAGCTCGCTGGTTGCAGTGAGAATTCCCCTTGGCAAGCAGCATGGCATGCCCCCCAAACTGGTAATAATCCTCCTTCATGCACTGGATCAGCTCGTCGAGTTCTCTCACCAATCTCTTGGACAAGCCATCGCCAGCTCCAAACGCTCGGGAGCTCTCAATCTTTTCCTTCACGTCCACCAGCGCTTGCTTTGCCGATGCCAAGCTGCCAGACCCCAGCTTACGAGCGGCAGCCATCGCCTTCGAGGCACTCACACGGTTCTTCTGCCTGTCCACCTCAATCCTTACCGCCTCCTCTTCTTCGCCAGCTTTGAGCTCCTGGATTACCAAGCTCGAAGTTGCAAACTGCTGGGTCTTGTTCGACTGCCCGGGGTCTCGAAAGCTCCCCCCAACTTTGAGAAGTTCCATCGACGAAGAGCTCGAGTCAGAGCTAGGCAGCAAGAGCTCCACCAGGATATCTCTCTCCTCTTCCGCGTACAAGGATCCAAGCTTCACTGTCGCAGCTCGATCGCCATCCATGGCCGTCGTTCCGGCGGTGGCTTCCACACTCCTGATCTTCGCTCCGCCACTCGCCTCGATGCAGACCTCCACTTCCTGTGCCACCACGCTAAGCAGCCCGCCAATGCACTGAGCAAACGCGTGCTGGACGGTGGACTCCTCTTGCACGTAGCAAAAGCTGCCGCCTGTGGCCTCGGCGATGCTGAGCATGGCCTCGGGATCATGGTCACTTCCAAATCCGAAAGTGTGCACTGGAACCCGCTCACTGCAGTCCTCGAGGTAGGAATCCACTGGAAGAACTTTGCATCGCTTGAACGTGATCGCATTGTCCATCCCGTCCGAGAGAAGCATGATGCTCGACACCGGGTTCCTGTTCCTGCGCCGCGAGAGAAGATCGAATCCAGCCTTTAGCCCCGGACGGATCTCGGTCCCTCCCAGGGTCCGCAGCTTCTCCACTGCACTGAGTGCCGCCTCTCGACCGTCGTAAGTCATCCTCTTGAGACCGAGATGGACTTTGGGCTCGTCCGAGAAGGAGACGATCGCGAGGCGGTCCTGCTGTCGCAAATTCCGGATCACAAACTCCATGGCGGTCTTGACGAGCTCCAGCTTCTGGCCGCGCATGCTGCCGCTCACGTCCAGCACTGTGACCAGATCGACCGGGGCGCGAGCATCATCGGAGCTATCGCTTTTGGGAGCTTTGAGATGGACGAGCGCTGTATAGCATCGCTCTTCTTCTTCTTCTTCTTCTCCCCTGGCCTTGATCTTGTCGACCTCGCCGATGATCTTGAGCTCCGGCTGCTCGCCAATCACTAGCCAGCCTAGCTCCTCGCTAAGATGGACGATCTCGTCTTCCTGGAGCGTGCTGCTTACCTCGGAATTCTCAAACCCTGCCGCCATGTTCTCTATCTATGACCTAATCGAAGAGAATCATATACTTGCATACTTTTCTTGGTATATTCGTTAATTTGTAGGTCATCTTTATTCTTGATGATCTATGATCTATAGAACTATTTAAGTTCCCAGCAACCATCTTGTGGAATTCTGGAAGGTCATGCCGGTTAAGTCAAGTCACTGACCCATCTCTTGTCATTGATCAAGAAAAAAACGAGCATAACGACGTGGAAAATCTCGTGCGAGCAAGCAAGACTAACATTAAGAAGAAATGTATTTGCCGTATCCAAAGGGAGATCCCCATGCCTACGCTCTGCTTTATAAGAGGATGGTCTCCCACAGTAAGTTTTCGTGCTCCTATACTTTTTAGTTGTGCAATCCGCGTTCTAGTTTGATCGCTATGGGGGGAGTTCTTCGTGCAACTCTAATGGTTCTTGTGATCTATGGCACTGGATTTCTCCACGCAGGTCTTGCAAGCACGGAGAGTGATCTTGTCGACGCACACAACTCCGCGAGATCTGCTGTTAATGTTCCTCCGCTGGTTTGGAACGAGCAAGTTGCCTCGTATGCGCAAAACTGGGCCTCGACTCTCCAGGCGAGCTGTCAAATGGTCCACTCTAGCGGGCCGTATGGCGAGAACTTGTATATGTGGAGGGGGAGCGATGGCTTGGCGCCGCCTCCAGCCACGGACGCAGTCAAAGAATGGGTGAAGGAAAAGGCTGATTACAATTACGCATCAAACACTTGTGCTCCGGGCAAGGTGTGCGGGCACTACACTCAGGTTGTGTGGAGGAACTCGGTGCGAGTGGGATGCGCTCGAGTGAAATGCAATGGTGCGAATGCGTACATTGTGAGTTGCAACTATGATCCACCAGGCAACGTTGGAGGCCAGAAACCTTACTAAAGATCGATATGAAAATAGTTATGTATGAAATAAAGATGAAATATCAATAAATTTGCTCTGCTGTTTTTGCTCTGCCTTCATGCTACCAACAAAGGGATTGAAGACGTCAAGCAACACCATTCTGCTAATCAGGTAGAAAGCAATTCTTTTCTTGTTTCTTATTTCTTAGTGACTCAGATAAACTGGAGGACGTGGGAAGTTCTTGTATGGGACGTGTTTGTACCGAATGGAGCGATATCATTGTGGGAGATGTCATAAATGATTGGTTCTCTTCTCAAAAATTAAAAATTAAATAATTTGAGTGCTTATTATTTATTAATCATATTGATAGCTTGTAATAAAATTAATCTTGTGTTATAAATTATAAACATCAGATTAACTTAGAATATGCTAGTAAGTGGTTAAGAAAGTTTATATAGATACAAAATGAATAACATTTTTAGATAGTAGAATATTCCAAAATATTTTAGTATATTTTAGATACAGGTTCCAAAAATTATATACTGTTAATAGTTTTGTACATGTGAGATTTGTTAATTTAAGCTGGACTTCCTTGTCCAAGAACAACCAGGAAAGTGTATTGCTTTTACTGAAAGAAAGCTTCACTCCTCACTCTTTCGCTCTTTGTTTATGCTCCTGGCTTGGCATCTATAGCGCAAACTTTCTGTTGAGTATATTCTTCTCCCAGTAGGGCAAGAAAAGTTAGGAAAAAATGGAGCTTCTTTCTCTCGAGGTACACAGCTATCTCCAGTCGGTGTCAAACACCGAGGTGGCCGAGTTCGTGGCGGCCAAGCAGCCAGGCAGCGTGAGCGAGGCCCAAGCCGTGGTGGCCACGGCGGCGCCGCTGGCCAAGCGGTGCTGGGTGTCTACATGGGCAACGAGGACTACGGCAACTGGTCAACGGCCGCCCGGTATCCTTCATGCTGAGCCAGAACTCGGACAGCTTCGTGTCGGTCAATGCGGTCAATAGGCTGGGGCCGACCACGACGCTGTGCCGCCCGTTTTGCGTCAAGTTCCTGGGCGGGAACCCCTCTCCGCCCCACAATCGCAAAGTTCGCAAACTCAAGTTTCAGCATGGATTTTTCAGTTATGGATCTGATTCACCACGATTTCGTCCTCGGGCACCAGCTCTTGAAGGTGTGCTCCGAGGCGATTTACAAGGACGATGATGGTATCATCAAGGTCGACTTTGGATTAGGCGGTGGGCAGAAGTTTACCTCGCCGTTCCACCAGGGTCGTCCCCAGTTTGAGGAGTAAACGCCGTGAGTTTCTGCTCGCTTCTCTTTTCAGTTCTGTTAACTTGCAGGTGATGAAAGGGCTTGGACATCGTCCAGAAGTTATGATTCTCATGGTTTTCACGTTTCCCAAGCTCGGCTATCATTTTAGAAGACGAAGCTATATAAGCTTTGGGAACAGCCTCATCAATAAAAGCACCTATGAAACCATCAATGGAATAATATCCTGATGGTGTTTTGGAACTGTGACCTTAGGCTGGCCAGCTCATCCACATCAACTATCACGTTCGCGACGGCATCAAGCTGCAAGCTCCAAGACGTATCCAGGTGTGAGACTCTAGGAGAGGGCCTGAACCTCCGCTCCCTCTACCACGTCCTCCCGAGAAAGAGTACCAGGTGCTCGCCGATGTCATGCACTGGCATTGCGTCTGTGCCCTCGCCTCGAGGAACATAGCCCATGACAATCACCTAGTAAGAAGATCTGAAAACTGATAGCAAACCTTCTAGAGACCGATGTCGTATTTTTCTGTCATTGTTGTTCAGGTGGTGAATAAGATCAAGCTACAAGGCTCAGAAACTATGAAAAAGATCATCAAGGAAAACAAATGTACACGTACCATGGTTTGGGCCGAAAAGAACAAGGTGCGAATATTCCCTGCTAACGTTCTTGAGGACCTGGAAAAGAGTGTAGTGCCGGGATATCTCAAGCACAGCCCTGAGAATTTGGATGCGGCTCTACATCTTGAGATGAGCACCAGGGCCCCAAGCAGGGTTTTAAAATCACGGGTATATTCTTCTCCTGAAACGGTCCTAGGGCAAGAAATGGAGCTTCTTCCTCTCGAGGTATGCAGCTTTCTCCAGTCGGTGCCCAACGCTGAGGTGGCCGAGTTCGTGGCGGGCAAGCAGCCAGGCAGCTTGAACGAGGCTCAAGACTTGGTAGCCGAGCTCACGGCGGCGCCGCTGGCCAAGACGTGCCTGGTGTCCTTCATGGGCGACGACGACTATGGCCGCTGGCTCCGGGGCACGGTCAACGGCCGCCCGGCGTCCTTCATGCTCAGCCAGAACTCGGACAGCTTCGTGTCGGTCAACGCCGTCAACCGCCTCGGGCTGACGACTTCGCTGTGCCGTCCGTTTAGCGTCAACCTGCTTGTGGGGAGCACCGCGCAGCCCAGCAATCGCAAAGTGGCGGACCTCGAGTTTGAGCTCGAGGGCGGGTTCAAGGGATGCCTGGATTTCGCGGTCATGAATCTGGCTCGCCACGATTTCGTCCTCGGCCACGAGCTCATAAACTTGTGCTCCGAGTATGTTCTCAGCTTTCGGGATGGCATGAAGGTCGAGCTAGAATGCGGAGGGCAAAGTTTCACCTCCCGGTTTCAGCAGGGCCGTCCCCAGTTCTAGGCAATCCGTAAGTTTGCAATGAAGTTTCCGTCGTTTCCTGAGTTCTCATGTAGACTCTCCAGGTTGTCGAGGGTCATGAATCGTCGAAGATGTTCTTGGATGTTGTGTTTTTTCCATTGTTTTCCATTGTTCCATCGCATAGCTTGTTTCCATCGTCTTTCCATGTTTTCCATTGTTTCGTATAGTTCTTTGAGCTTCTATTTACGTGGCTCTTTGATTAGTCAGGCTTTCTGGTCCTGGAGAATCGCCCCCAGCTGCTTCCAGGCCTGTCTCCTCTGTGCCATTAAGAACGCACTGGGCTGTGATTAAAAATCCAATGAAATCAAAAGCATTGGTTTGCAGATCAACATATGCTTTTTTTTCTTTCTCCCCGAGCGGACAAAGAATATAAGAATTGTAATCTATTTGGCCTGGATGGCTCTAAATAGGCCTGAATCAGCATTGCAACTTTGGCATTAGATTCTCTTTCACCTCTTGAACCCATCCCGTGGCCATTGCTCATGCCCAACCAGAAAATCACATTAAACTTTCCAAAAGACAGGATCCAATTTGCTAAATATTGATTGATAATATTCCCCCGCCACCAACATCAATGCGCAGTGTAGGTTGGATAACCAGCACTCGCCATATCAAAAACTCCAAAGGTTCATATCAGATCACGCTGTCACCTCCTTATTCAACCTTATCACCATGTGGCTTGTGGGTGCCCAAAAGAAAAATAATCAAATCTCATTCTATATTGTTGTTTAGGGCGTGTGTGAAATTTCGAGCACACACTGTCATGGCCACAGTAATGGTATGTTTCTCGCTGCCAACACAAACACTAAACAAGCTTAATTGACTAAAATAATACTTACTACTAAAATAATGCCCGGGAGATCTACCGTCTGGATACCGACGGCCGAGACAAGCCCACGTGACAGGAGCGCCAGATCGGGACCACACATTATTCAGTCCACATCGCCCGTTGAAACCGGCTACCGTCGCTTTCCCACCTTTTTCTTTCCTGAAGTGGCCATATGGCCCAAGCCGTACACCGTGGGAGGCATATGCCTTGGACTATTCCAAGATATTTGGGTGTCTAATATTCCTATAGCTACATGCAGTGCACAAGGCTATGGTATTTTATCACACCCAATTAGACAATTTAGGCCAGGAAAGGAAAAGAATTTGGAGGAAGTGGTCCTGGCGCTCAATGAAGAGCCTTGTCTCGGATTGCGGGGACAAGGATACACAGGGTTGGCTGACACCCCCACCAAAGCACACCAGCACACAAAACAGATGATAGGGGAGTAACAGGCAGCCAGTGGTAAAGGAAAAGTAGAAGATTTTTACACGCCTTTTACCCCCCAGCCCCACAGGGATTGCGAGCCGGGCTTGGAGGCATCCACAAAGATCTGGCTTTTATGCAACAAAGATATGTCATTGGGATGGAGAGCGCAGGCCCACCACGATTCTAGGCATGCATCCCTCGGCCCAATCCATTTCCATATCATCTTTTTTGCCCTTTGATCACACACGTCTCGCTCGTCTATCTCGGTGTCACGCTTTGCTTGTGACCCCAAAACACACACTCTGGGTCACACTGACTGCTGACTGATTGACGAATTGACCCGACCCGCAAAGGTTTATGACGTAAAAGGTGGTGGAGGGGACGAATAAAAACCCCCAAAGGTAAAAGGGTGCAAAGGGTAAAAGCAAAAGAATGGGTCGAGGAAAGCACCGCTCAACTGATTTCCAGTTCCGGGGAATTGGATCCGGGACTGACCCATACCCGTACTCGCGCAGATATTCCACTCCAAACAAACACACACACCTAAACCCCGCCACCTTTGCTCGTACGGCCAGCCCACGAAATATTTTTGCCGGCCCAACAAACAATCTGTTTCTGACTGCCACGTTCAAGCAGGGATCTTGATCTTGGTTCGGACTCTTTTGACTGGCTCCCACCTAAACTACATGCTTTGAATGTGTTACCCTAATACTCACGCACGCTCGGATGTGGAAAGGTGGCGGGCACCTACCTCAGACTTGCCAACAATAGCAAGGTGGTGCACAACACCACGCACGAAAAATAGAGCCAAGGCCAACTTTTCTTCTTTCGCAATGGGTCCGAATCGAAAGTGACCTTTGGGGAGCCTTGCATTTGCCCTAAATCTTGGCACCACCACCTTTTTCAGCATGACCTTTGAATGCGTGGCGGATATTCCTATCTATCCACTGGCCACTTCAGACAATTTGGTTACGCGAGCTGGATTTGGCCGGACGCTCATTGGCACAGAAGTGGGGTGGCCAAATCGTCTGGCCTGGCAGGCAAGAAACTGGGCGCCAGGTGGCGGTCACCCAAGGGGTATATTCGCCGAGCAGAGCGACTGCTGTGGTTCTCACTTAGTGGTACGTCTCTATCCAAAGGACTATGATTTTTCTGACCAATGGCCGATGTGGAATTTTGCCATTGGCGATGGTACAGGGCCTGCGATGTAACGCCTTCCCCCAGCTATATCTATCTACATGATGATGATCTATCTCTTTTGACGTTTTCAAAGTGGGCTAAGGCTAGTTTTGCCAAGTCTGGGGGACCGCCCGCTAGATTTGGTGGCATATATGAAAGGTGAATTTGAGGGAATTCGTTTGTCGTGTGGGATGATAGCAGCCGACCAAACATGGGCCGTGTAGTGCCCAACAGCGGCATTGCAAATCTAGCGTCGCGTCTCTTTTTGGGTATAGGGTTTAAGCGCGATAAACCCTAAATCTCTCGCTCTTTTTGTCTGTGATTGAGATTCTCTTCCGTCCATGGATCAATCAATCAGTCAATCAATCAGCTAGCTCGTCGCGCGGGCATCTTGGACTGTGTCAATTATACAATCTATACACCAAGTGTACTGGGCATTTGCCCATTGTTTTATGCCACTTATCACGCCCCCAGCGGCATGCGTATGGATCTCTTTAGCGTTGGATCCACGCCACCTTGACCTAATCCGGATTCCCCTCTCGCGGCATTTTCAAAGCCTGTCCACGCCAAGAATTTTGGGCGGTGTCCATCGCTTCTAGAAATTCATCCAAAGACTGCCGCACGAAATCTTTGGAAACAAAGATTTAGATTACAAAGGGCATCGTGCTAAACGCTTGCGCTGGGAATCGAACCCCAGATCTGATTCCCTCGTACGTACTCCCATGAGGGGGCCACACAGCTGAATCGCCGGCCGCCGCATTAATGTGACCGGGCCGTACCCTGCCGTACGTTTGCTGCGGGGAACTGGAATTTGTGCCAGCCTGCCAAAATATGTCACGCATTGACTGGCACTGCGCCAGTTTCCCAGTAGTGGCCCAGATCTTAGCCTGCGCGCGCTACCGGCTGCGCCGCCAGGTGTCAGTCAGCTGGATTACCCTGCCGGTAAGCTTTCCTCCCGTTAACTTACCGCGCGATTTGGCTTTTACGGCGCGCGCGACACACGTAACGGGGGCAGCCAGTTAAATGCCGCGTTGACCGTTGGATCGGGGATCCGACGGCCGGGATGTGGTGGAGAATTAGCGTCGTCCGATGGCGGCCATCCGACGGCGGTGCCACGGGGGATTAGGGTTCTACTGTTAAGGATGAGGTTATTTTAGCGAGAGTAATATGGAGGCCAATGTGAAGAAGTGGAGGAGCGAGCGCTAGCGGCGAGAGCGACGATCGCATTCTCTTTGTGATCGATTCGAGCTAGGTAGAGCTGCGGTGCAAGGTACCACTGGGATTTCGATTCCATTGCCAGGGTTCGAGCCTATGTAAGGGGAGATCGATCCATTCGCCGCGCGAGCGCGCAGCGCTCCCTTCCTTGTTCTTGGCAATGTGTGACGAGATGGAGGGCGGCGAGGCCCGGGGCAGCGATATTTCGGCGTGATTCCACCGCGATTTCGCCCGAGAATGGCCGCATTGGTGGTGAGATCCTCGGACCACGACAAGGTTCTCTCGGGGCTGGGGCATCACGGCAGCGCTCACTTCACGGCCGATAAGGTCGTGTCTAGGATCTCTAGGGGAGGCGGCGGCGATGAGCCATCGTCCTCGCTCCTCCAGGGAGCGCGCGGCCGGTCGCGCAAGAGCAAGAATGGGCCAAAGAAGCAGCCGCAGCGGGGATTGGGCGTGGCGCAGCTAGAGAAGCTGCGATTGCAAGAGGAGAGCAAGCAGGAATCGGCGTGCCTGGCGTCGCTGGGCTTGGTGCCGCTGCCATCCGGCTATGGATTCCTGGACCAGGATGTCTATCCTCTCCTCTCCTCGACTCCGCGGCACCACCACCACCACCCCCACCACATTAAGGGGATCTTGGGCTTTGGGAGTGGCTACAGGGGTAGCAGCAGTGGCTCGCCGGATCATCGAAATGGGGGATTCTCGCCGGGAGGCTGTGATCCGTCCGTGGAGCCATCGCCGCTAGAAATTCTGGTGCAGCAGCACGAGGTGGCACGAATGGTGGCCACGTCCAAATCCTCGCCTCTGGTGCCGGCCTTGGTGGCTCCTCCTCCTCGAGCTCCTCCGGATAAGAATGCGGGGGGTCTCATGGCTGCGGCGATGATGCGCGTGGCTGCTTCTTCCAGCTCCTCGCGCAACGAGGATGCGATGGTGGTCAAGCAGCAGCAGCAGCAGCAGCGAAAAGCTGGTGGCGAGCATCACCCCTTGGGTGTGAATTCCGGCCAGCTTTTCGATGCGTCGCTGCCACCGGGGTCACTCCCGATGCCGCGCGATTGCAGGGAATTGTCTATGGTACGTTTCGTGTTTTCTAAGCCTCGCTCTACTCGTGAAGCTTTTAACAAGCATTTGTTTCTCTCTTTTGTTTCCTCGCGCTGGCTGGCTGTCTCAAGGTTGGCATTCCCAAGGAGCTCTCTTCTTTCCAAACAAACTTTCCAGGACACCAAGTGTGGCCTAGCATGCATAATGTAAGTTCGCTCGTTCCTTGTGCTGTGCGTTTGCTCGCGTAAAGTATACAGGGAGATTGACTCGCTTTCTTCCTGGCAGGCTTCTGTGGAGAAGCAGCGTCCATGCGTCGTGATTTCCCTGGATCACGGGGAAATCCACTCCAACTCTTCGCAGAGTGAAACCGCCGACAACATTCTCAAGCCGGGCGCGCACTATACGCCTCGGAGCATCAGGTATTGCGTGCGTGGGTGGCCAGTCTCTTGTCTCTCTTTTCTCGTTGCTTCAACGCTGTGTCGTCGACCGAATCATGGAACTGAGAGTGGCTTTTGTTTGCGTGCAGTAATGCGCTTGGCAAATCATCGCTGCCGTTTCTTAAGGCCGATGCAATCAAGCAGCAGCCGAGTTGCATTGGTGCCGCGCCTGGCTTTGACAATCTCGTCAAGAGCGAGCACCACCCGACCGACAGCAGCACGTCCAGCGTCTCCAGCATGCCATTCCTGCGCAAGCGAGTCGCGGCTGCTTGCTATCTCGACTCCACATCATGCTCGGCGGCGAAAAAGGCTCTGGTGTCATCAGGGGCTGACTTCCTCGCCCTGAGCCTTTCAATCTCGCACAGCGACGTCGAGTCCAGCGGCAGGAGCCTGATTTGCTCTGCCAACACCAACGCTTCTCCCGCCGCTGCCCAGCAGCAGCAGCAAAGATCGTCACTGTCGCTGCAGGTACGATATTATAGATGACATATCCCCTCCTCTCTCCCTCTTTTCTTTTCTGCTCTCTTTGGGTTTTCTTCGTTGTCACTGGTGACTGATGACAGACATGACATTATTTTGGATCCAGGAAACACTGACTGATGTTGAGGATGGCAGCAGCAGCCAGAAATCTCCGAGCTCTTATGGCAACTCCTTCACGGATGTGTCAACGATCGAGGAGGTGGAGCACAGCATCACCGTGTCCCACCGGCAGGATAATCGCCATCATCATCAGCATCATCGTCGCCGTTGCAGCAGCGCCCAAGATGTGGATCTCAACTTGAAGCTGGCCATCTAAAAGTATTCCACTTAACTACCGTAACAGTATTATTATTGATTAATTAAACGTAACACGTGGCAGAGGCATCTTTGTGCCACGTTGAGCATACTCAACCGTTGGATAAGGCTACTCCTATCCTTTAAAAATCAATCGTTGGATGAGGCCCTAATTTCCTATAAAAGTCAGCCGTTGGATGGGATACCCTAAAATAGTTTAAAAATCAACCGTTGGATGCTTATTGTTCTAAACAAGAACATAGCTCTTTTATTTTGTGCCAAACCACATCAATGTGTTAAGTTGGCTTGGACGGCCTTCTCTTGCGCCTTGTGACGATCATCGCCCGGAGGAACAAAGTCTGGCTGGTTGTTCACCGATCGCACCCACGCCCACGATGGATTGTTCACGTCCACTGGATTCTTGGTCACCGCAACCAGCTCCAGAGGGATGTAGCAGTAGTTCCCGTTCACTGGGCCTGCGACGAAGCCCGTGTAGCCAGCCATGGCCCCGTGAATCGCCGAGTGAGCGAGAATGGTGCAGTAGAGAGTGTCGGTCGCGTTGCTTGGGACGGCACGAACCATGTAAGTCGGATCGATGTACTTGACGGCGAAGAGTTTGTCCGGGTGCTTCTCCTTCCACCACTTCTTGAACTCGGTGCTGAGCCAGAGTCCGATGTCCCGGAGCAAGACGTTGCCGGATTCATCCTTGGTCGACTCCTTCAAGTTCTCGTCCAGCAAGTCCTGCCCGGCACCCTCCGCCATGACGATGACGCAGTGCCCGTTGTCCATCAGCCGCTGCTCCATGAATTCGAAGAGTCCACCTTGGCCCTGCGTGAAGAACTTGATCTCCGGAATGAGGCAACAGTCCACGTCCCTGCTGCTCAGCGTTGCATTCACGGCGATGTGGCCGGCGTAGCGTCCCATAACCTTGACAAGCCCGACGCCGTTTGGAGTGCTTTCCGCCTCGACATGAGCTGCACTAATGGCTTCCTGTGCCACCTCCACAGCAGTCTGGAGACCAAATGATCTGCGCACCAGCGCGTAAAGTTACTCACACTTGTCGAAAACGAAAGGAAAAAGAAGAAGAAAAGTTCGTTTTTTTAATCTAGGATACCTGTCAATTATGCCGACATCGTTGTCCACAGTCTTCGGGATACAAGCTATGGAGACTTTGAGCGAGCGCTTATTGATCTCGTTGAAGATTTCCACAGCACCACGAAGAGTTCCATCCCCTCCAATGAGGAAAACAATGTTGTAGCCTCGATCCTGGATCGCGTTCACAATCTTCTGCAAGTCGAAGCCACCCCTGGAAGTTCCCAGCCTGGTTCCTCCCTGCTTGTGCCAGTGATCCACAACCTTGGGTGTCAGCGGGACGTGCTCCGAAGAGAAGAATCCCCGGTAGCCAGCCTGAATCCCCCTAATATCACGTACGTGATACTGATACCACAGACCGTTCACCAGCTCGCGAATGACCGTGTTCATCCCCGGGCACAAGCCACCGCACGTCACGATGGCAACTTTCACTTCCTCGCCTTCGAAGAAGACGCGCTCTCGAGGCCCTGCCCGAGCAAAGTAGCGCTGGTTTTGATCGACCGGCTTGTCAACGTCCATGACGATGTTCTGGGCGATGGCCTCCCTGTCCGTGACGAAAAACCCCGGAACTGGATGGAAGTAACTGTTCTGGTAGAGCGGGTTGGGATAGGATCGCAAGTCCGGGAGGAAGCTCTTGAGGTGTGGCACCTTCTCCAGGAGTATTTTGGGGCCTTGCTTGACATCGGTCCCTCCATTGGCCATTTTGGTGGACTAGAGCTTAAGAAACTGCCAAGGAACAAAGATCACATCAGATAGAGAAACTACGCTACAGACTCTCACAATGGAGCTTACCTCCTGGAGCTCGAGAATGAGAAAAGCAGACCTAGTATGCGATTCGTTGCGGAAAGTGACCATTTTGACGACTAACACTTGTCGACCAGTGGGCCGTCCGATTTGTGTCAGCAGTTAGCGCGTGACGCGTGGCAGATAGTCGCCACGTTGAATAACGAAGAACAGGTATATATGCTACTTGAATCGATTCTCGCAACGTAAAAGCTATACACCAGCCTAGAAGTTACAGTACAATGTACAGCAGCTCCTACAAGTGACCACAAAAGCCTGCGTGATACGGAAATAATTACTTGGTCGGGACTAAATCCACATACTTACTAGTTTTAGTTCTGCTGCAGCAGGATATTTGTAAGCCGTAAGTGGAGTTCTATCAGCTCCTCCTTGGAAAGATGGGCTAGAATCTTCTCAAAACCAAACACCAGAAGCAAGATGAGGAGTGGGCAAGAAAATAACTTCGAATACCTGCGCCAGAAAGCTTTCTACAGTGTAGTTGTGTGAAGTAATGAAGGACTGGAGGTAAATGTACGAGAACACGGCCATAACCATCTGCGGTTCGCAAAGTATGAGCAAAACAACGGTTCACAAAATCTGAGGAAAAGTGACATGCCTGGCAGTCCATGCGGTCTGTCATTCCTCCATGCCCGGGAATGCTGTCTCCAAAGTCCTGTGCAACGGTGGTTAGCGTAAATGCTCACAAGCTGCATGCCAAGCTAAATCGTACCTTTATCTTGAATGCTCTTTTGAAGCCACTGGCAAAAAATCCACCGAAGGGGGCAATGCTCGAGGCAAACAATCCAAACACAAGTGCATGAATTTGCAAAGGCATCACCTCTACGTACTCCCGGCGTGTCTGCCAAAGAGAAATGTGACTCTACAGCAAGGACAAGAATTCCCTTACCACAAAGGTTATCCAGGACGGAAGTTGATATTGAACATCCTTAAACACGGGATCCGGATCGCACTCCAGCCAACTCACTGTCAAATCCTACAAAGATACTTCCACTGTTGGCTTCAAATTAGAAATTGACTAAGGTAGTTTGGGCTACCTTCCGAGGGCAAATCAGCCATTGTGACCTTCCCATGATATCTGCCAGCTACAATTACAACAGTAAAATCTACTGCAAATATTCTCACTCGTGGTCTTACCAAAAAAGCAGATATTATAGTCGTGACAGAAGCACCAATAAAGCCCTCCCAAGTCTTCTTCGGCGACAGCTTTATAAGAGGCGTTCGTCCAAAAAAGAATCCAAACAAGTAGGCAGCAATATCGTTGATCACGATCAGCGAGACCGGGAGAAGAAACCTACGACATTGGACGTGAGAGACAGAGTAAAATAAAGTGAACTGACGCCGCACTGACCATATTATGCCTTCGAAAATATTTGCGACAGTGAAAGACGACTGCGCGAAAACGACGAACAGTATCATATGCGTCCAAGCAAACTCTCCAAACTGTTGCCGATACATCCGCTTCTTAAGGGTGAGGATAAACGAAACGAATCCTACAAGAAACAGTAGAATATCAGCTACACGCTGTCAGAAAACAACAAACCTGTGATATAGATCAGATAGCAGATCATCGTGTGATACTTGATGAGCCCGCTGAAGATCATGAGGAGAATCTTGTCGGATGAGATGGTATTCACAAACTGCTTTTTCAAGAACCTACCGTAGGCATATACCATGGCTGTGAAGAAAAAGTACCTGCACAAGATCAAGGTGTGGAAGCCTGATATGCAAAGAAGAAACAAAAAAAATATACGTACCAATTAAGCCTAATAAAGCCCGGCTGTCCATCTCGTTCCCTGTGAGAAGCTCTCGCGAGCGTGAAAAGCTCTTTGGCCATGAGCACCTGGATGACCACGATCATCAAGGCGATGAAGAGGTGGCCGAGATAGACGATGAGCGCAAAGCCACCGATCATGAGCACCGACGACTGGACTCGAGTCCTCATGCTCCGGTACTTGTTGCGATCGTCCACAAGAAGCTCCCCATTTGTTCTACCGAAATCCGCGCTCTGGCAATCGAGATTTCAATCGCATTCTTGGAAAATCTAGACCTAGAAGGAGTAGAGCTTACTCGCGATTCCTCGTGGCTGCGCTTGCGATGCCGCTGCCTCGCCACGGCAGCTTGCGTCGCGACGCTGGCGGTGGCGACGAGCGCCGCCGCAGCTGGCGATGGCAACGCCATGGCGTCCTCTCCGTCGGGCTGCATGCTTCCAGCCAAGAGCCCTAGCCCTAAACGCAAAGAATTAGAATGCTCGCTTTTCCAGGAGATTCTCGAATATGCAATTAGAATTTTCGCGCCTTTTCTTCCAGGATTCGAAACGGGGACCTTTGAGCATGTTTTAGGGCGGGCAAGAGAAAGAGGAGGAGCTATGTCGCTTGGCGAGGCGGCGCCGGTGGGAGAATGGCCGGGACCGGCACATTCAAGGAGATAATCGAAGGCGATGTCTACAAATTCTACGCCGATGGACATTGGCGGCTCTCCTCGTCCGGGAATATTTCATACGTCTACAATCCCACAGTGGCTGGGAAGCAAGCTTACAAGATCACAGGTGCTGGAATGTAGCTATAGCATCCATTCTAGAGATTGGTAGCAGCATTGCAGCTATAGCATCCATTCTAGCCGATAAGCATTGCATGGTTCGTGCAGGAGATTGTTAACCGATAGAAGCATTGCATGGTTCGGGTACTAGAATGTAGCTATATAGCATTCTTTGCTGCTTACACTCGATCTTTTCTTAGTTTTCTCTGAACATGAGCTGATTTTTTTTTTTTTCCTTCTTCTTCTTGTCACTGTAGCTTGTTCTAAGGATGAGGTGAACCAAGCTTTCCAAAGTGCGAAGGCGGCACAGAAGATATGGGCCAAGACTCCGCTCTACAAGCGAGCCGAAATGCTCCACAAGGTGGCAGAGATCATGAGAAAGAACAAGGGACCGATCGCCGAGTGTCTGGTGAAAGAAGTGGCCAAGCCAGCCAAGGATTCCGTCACCGAGGTCTCATAAAAAAACGTTGATCCTGCAAAGTAAGCAGCATTTCCAGACTCGTTTGATTGGGCTTTTCAGGTTGTTCGCTCCGCAGATTTGCTGTCCTACACTGCGGAAGGAATCAGGATACTCTCCGAGGGAAAGTTTCTCTTCTCGGATTCTTTTCCCGGAAATCCAAGGAACAAGCTGTGCCTTGCTTCGAAGGTTGGTCTTTGTTCTTTCTTTTCTATGAGCTACAGTAGTTTGATTTAACTCCTTTCGCAGGCCCCTCTTGGAGTCATTCTGGCGATTCCTCCATTCAATTATCCCGTGAACTTGACTTGCTCAAAGATCGGTCCCGCTCTCATTGCTGGAAATGCTGTAGTGGTCAAGCCACCGACGCAGGGCTCGGTGTCAACGTTACACATGATGCATTGCTTTCACCTGGCAGGATTTCCAAAGGGGCTACTTTCGTGTGTTCCGATCAAAGCATCAGAGCTTGGCGATTATGTTACCACCCATCCTCTAGTAAACTGCATCAGGTAAGAAATGTTTCTGTAGGCTGGTTTCTCTTATAGAAGTATTTGGTTATTGGTTTCAATGTGCAGTTTTACGGGTGGCTGTGACACTGGGATGTCGATATCAAAGAAGGCTGGAATGGTGCCGCTGCAAATGGAGCTTGGTGGGAAGGATGCTATGATTGTTCTTGAGGATGGCGACATTGAACTGGCAGCGACGAACATTATAAAAGGAGGCTTTTCCTTCAGGTGCATACTTTTGTATTTTGTCCCTCAATTTGGTCTGAAAATGCTCATGCTTGCAGTGGGCAGCGCTGTACGGCAGTTAAAGTCGTGCTGGTGATGGAATCCGTAGCAGACAAGCTGGTTTCCAGCGTGAATGCAAAGGTGGCAAAGCTGAAAGTTGGGCCTCCTGAGAACAACTGTGATATTGTCCCCGTTGTGACTGAAGCGTCGGCAAATTTTATCGAAGGCCTGGTCACGGATGCAAAAGCCAAGAATGCGAAGCTTTGCCAGGCAAGTCGGTCATAACTTCCTTTTGGATGAGTCAGCTTGAAAAGAATTTTCACGACAGGAATGGAAGAGGCAAGGGAACCTGATATGGCCATTGCTGATCGATAACGTAACAACGGACATGAGAATCGCGTGGGAGGAGCCTTTTGGCCCCGTGATACCGGTCATGCGCATCAAGACTCCAGAAGAAGGCGTCAAGCACTGCAACTCTAGCAAATATGGACTCCAAGTAAGCTCATATTCCCGATGGAAACCAAAAGAAGGTTACGTCCTTTCGTTTTCCCGTGGCAGGGCTGTGTTTTCACATCCGATATCAATAAAGCTATGCTCCTGAGCGATGCCATGGAAAGCGGAACGATCCAAATAAATTCCGCTCCGGCTCGTGGTCCCGATCACTTCCCTTTCCAGGTCGAGTTATAATTCGAAAAGCAATGCATTGTGACTATAATTTTCTGGATGTTTCGCAGGGAATCCGTGAGAGCGGCGTGGGATCACAAGGGGTCACGAACAGCATCAACTTGATGACCAAGATCAAGACCACAGTTCTCAATCTTCCGACCGCTTCTTACACGATGGGTACGAACAAACTTCCATTCTCATCCCTTCTCTCATTCCTTCTTTCGCTTGTTCTTGGCAGTGGGAGGCGACGTGTCTTTGCCGATGGAGAAAAAAGGACCAGCGTGTGGTGATTGTATCGTGTGCATGCATAGCTATGGATGAAATTGCCGAAATTGAAAATCGAATATGCTAACGAATATTTCTAAGCATATCCTTTGAACATTCTTGGCATTATTCCTAATCAAAGTTTAGGGTTCTTGAGAGGATCCGGGCTAGGGCGAAGGAGAGCGAGCAAGCAAGAATGTCGAGGCGGTATGACAGTCGCACCACGATCTTCTCGCCCGAGGGGCGGCTTTACCAGGTAGAGTACGCCATGGAGGCGATCAGCAACGCGGGCGCTGCGATTGGGGTTTTGGCTCGCGACGGCGTCGTCCTGGCGGCGGAGAAGCGCGTCACATCGAAGCTCCTCGCCGCGTCGCGATCCACAGAGAAGATGTACAAGATCGATGGGCACGTCGCGGCGGCGGTGGCAGGGATCATGGCCGACGCCAACATCCTCATCAACACCGCCCGAGTCGCCGCCCAGGGCTACACGCTCTCGTACCAGGAGCCCATGCCCGTGGAGCAGCTCGTTCGATCGCTGTGCGATACCAAGCAAGGCTACACGCAGTTTGGCGGCCTCCGCCCATTCGGGGTGTCGTTCATCTTCGCCGGCTACGACTCGAGCTATGGCTTCCAGCTCTACATGAGCGATCCCAGCGGCAACTATGGCGGATGGAAGGCGGGGGCGATCGGGGCGAACAACCAGGCCGCGCAGTCGATGCTCAAGCAAGACTACAAGGATGAGATCACGAGGGAGGAGGCGGTGGCTCTGGCGCTCAAGGTTTTGAGCAAGACGATGGATAGCACCAGCCTCTCGGCGGAGAAGCTGGAGCTGGCGGAGCTGTATGTGGTGCCCGAGAGCGGGGCGGTCAAGTACGAGGTTTGTTCGGCTGCCAATCTCAACAAGCTGCTTGTCAAGCACGGGATCACGGTCGCGTCCTCGTCTGGTGCTGATGAATCGTGATTGCTTAGTGCTTTGTGACACACATTCACCCTATATTACCACGATTGCCCAAAGCCTTTTCAAGGTGGATGATGTGTGCTTTAAGAAATGAGAGCTGGGAGTATATTCTAAGCATAATTAAATTCAGGCTCGGCGGTTTAGAAAGAGGTTTAATATAAAACCTCTTTATGAAAACAAAGGGATGTTGAGGAAAGTTTGAATTTTAATTCTAAGTGATGTGCATTTTGATAAAGTTACATAAATTTGAGTGAAAATTGGGTGGGGCAAATAAACTCTAACTTAGTCAAATGTATGTTTTTGGCATTTAGAGATTGTTAAGCAATAACCTAAATGGATTGGAAATTGCCTTTTACACATTTTGAATAGAATTTTTATGTTTGATAGCATTAGTGTCATATGTGGGATAAAAACTCTTGTTTCTTTAAATTGTCCCATCACATTTCACAATCTAAAATATTTAGTAGCACCATTTTTTAAGACGAGACATGGCCGTTGCATAGTCTTACTGATGGAGATATGAATAAATTAATTATGTATGAGGTAATAAAATGGAGTTAAAGGGTAAAGATGGTAAATTTTAAAAAATTTCAGCATTTCTAACTTGGAGAAGCTAATCAGCTCATCATTTATCACTTTCACTTTCACTTCGTTTAGAGAGAGAGAGAGAGAGAGAGAGAGAGTAACAAAATTGAACATTTTGATTGTTCTAGCAATTGAATAAGATTATACATATTAATATTTTGATTGCAGGAAGACAATCAATTCTTCTTCAAGAATAACAAAGTTGGCATATATTAACATTTCGATTTGTATGAACTTTAGTATAAACCTTGTAATATGAAAGAGCAACTTTATTCAACACTTCAAAAGAATAGACTACGTTGCCTTTCAAAGTCAAAGGGATGGTCTACACTATAGTATGTTAGCTAATAATAGTGTGATTAACATAGTCACTTCAACAAAGCTATTGAGTTTTGAAAAGTATATAAGCCATGTGATTTATGGGGCACAATCACTTTTGCAATTCTTCTTTGGATTACTTGCTCAGCTTTGAGTGGAAATCAAAACTTGCCTTTGATAAAATGGAAAATGCTACACCCATGAATTTTAACTAGACACAAGTAGTAGAGGTTTAGGTTTAAGGCACTAATAAATAGGACACTAAATTTATTAGTGTGAAGAGCATAGTGATTTGTCTTTAAATGTATATTCTAATATACTACTTAGAATACATAGCAATGAAATACTTGTTTAAATTAAGCATTGGACATAATGATGTCATCATTTCCCACTGTTGGCTGTGTCAAGAGAAAATGAGAGAAGGAAACTCTCACCAGTGGGACAACATTCTCTAAGATCTTTCAGAAATGGCTGTATTCAGGGTTTTAAGAATGCCTAAATTTCTCAAGCCTATCTAGCCAATTTTCTTACCTTGAATGTTGAAGAACCCACTACCCCCACAATGGAATCACACTCCCATAAAGCCATTGGGGAGGAAAATTGTTTAGGTCTAAAAGAACAATGTCACTTTTTGCTGAGATGGCTTAATCTTATTGGCTCCATCTCTCCTTCCCCACTAGATATGACCCAAGGATCCCATAGGATAACAATTCAGAAATGTATGCAAGTTTCCCTTGAGAAGTTCAACAAATGGCTCTTTAAGAGGATAGTTTCTGGAGTCACAAAGAATACTGTGCTTGAGAATGTGTAGAATATTTATAGAAACCAAAAGACGAGGTGAGAAGGATAGTGCTTATGCTAAACATGATTTCAAAACCTTGTTAAAAAAACTAAAAAAGTACAAAGCTAAACAAAACTCTTGCATTACTCATAATCCCTCCACCTCCTAGCCACCCACTATGCTCTAAGGAATGCAAAACTCCTCCTAAGGCACTCTTCCACTCAATTGCCAAGACACCAAGTGGTTTTCCGATTGACCATCTTCTTCGAAGCCACATCATGGTGAACTTCACCTATCTTGGAGTGTGACCCTCTAACTTAAGCCGTTGGAGTGTGCATTCTACTTGTGAAAATGCACTAGACCACTTCCATATGACCAATAAAGCATAGCAGTGGATTTGTACTCAGAAATAAACACTTCCCTATCTTTGACGCTGGCCCAGGGACAGAGAGCTACACTAGCGATGTGGAGGAAGCCGATCTTTCCAGGGCTCACCAGCGACAGAAGGATTATTGTGTTCTCCTCGCCCTGGAACTCGTCCACACTGGACACTCGTGGCAGTGCACTGGAGCTTGTATCAGCTCTCCAGGAAGTTCTAGCGGCTTGAGAAGCGCTGCAAGCTTCATCCTCCACACGGAAAGAGATGCTTCAAACCCGTCGCCTGGGGATGGAAGCAGGGAAGCGCCTGAGGGAGCAAAGTCATTGTCTTGAATCCTGCTGCTCCACGCCTTTGCAGCAACAAGATAGCATCACACTGGAGGATACTTCTTCAAGCATTCAAGCAGCAACTTCATGATCATCGTTGTCATCATCTTCCATAGATGTCCTTCATGGAGGAATCCTGGATAATCTGCGCGAGCTTGCCAGGGCCTCTACATCTTCCGCAACGCGGAATTACAGCCCTGGAATAGTGATCTCTGGCGCAAGATCCTCGAAATCCTCCAGGAGCAGCAGTTGCTCAGTGACGTCACTGCCAGAATCACCCCGACACCGAGACGTGAAGATTCAAGATTTCACCTCGTCGGCGGTGGTGGTTTGCGAATTCCAGCTCGAATGTGGCCACGCTGTCATCCCGGATCAACGCAGTGATCCGCCCCAAGCAATGCGAGAAAATCCAAGAAGAATCTGCCAGATCCTCGTCGCGTGCGTAGAAGAGGTCGAGTTACAAAATAGGTTTATCCTCGATTCTAACCGACCCGGAGCGTCGCCTTCTTCCTATTAGAATCGGGGAAATGGAGGATGTCTTAAATTTCCTCTTCTTTCTTCTTGTTTCCTTCGCACAAAACTAGCAAAAACTTCAATATGTAAATTGTCATCATGCGTGTCATTGATCCAGAAAGAGATCAAGGAGAGCATTGCTTGCTCATCAACCAAAGTACGTTCCTCGAATGTGAAGTTGTCTTGCTGGTTTCATCGAGGTAAGCTTTCCATATTTGTTCTAGGAGATACTCTTGTTTGTTCTCTTTATAGCCAGAGGGTCTAGGAAAGTCTGGAGGAGGTTACGTGAAACTCGAGAGGAAACTGGCGTTGAAACTGGCAGCATCGTCTATCACAGCTGGCCAGGCAACGGAGTAAGCAACTGGTGAGAATTGTAGCCACCCGCTGCTTGCTTGAGTTTGGAGAGCCGACCATCGTTAATTTGAAGGTCCATTTGGACTTCCAATTTGGAGTTGGAACTAGCAATGTACACAATAAAATAGGAGCACCGATACTTAGCATAATTTGAATTCCATTTCAAGAGTGGGATTTGAACCCACGCCCTGGCATTTAATAGGAAAACAAAATCATGCTTGAAACATCTTATACAGTTACTTGCAGAAGACCATGCATACTTTAGAAGTATATAGGGCCTCTGGCCTCTAGCAATTAATCAGCAAAATTATAAAGCTTATTACTATAGTCATGAAGGCTGTTTTAGAGTTGCTTGTGTTTGGAGCTCATAGAGATTTCAGCAGTGATAGAGCCAGCATCCAGATCTTCGATTGTGACTCTTTCAGACATGGATGACTGTGGAGGAAGGAGGTGATGGAGAAGGCAAGCACAAAAGGAACAGCAATAATACCATCAACATAAATATTAATTTTTTCTGCAAGAACAAGATCACCAACGCCACTCGAACCATATACTTTTGCAGGGTTTGGACGAACCATGGGGAGATCATGGAAAACGTTGACATTACAGATGTTTCGATCCTCCCCTCCTTGTAGATTGCATCATAGAATCCCATTGACCCGCGGCTGGCCAGAGCTCTGTTCCTCCAGCTCCCACTGCCATTGATCACACTATGTTCAAGGATTTCTGAAACGCCTTTTCTCCTTCATACAACGCCAAGAAGCCCGCTTTCCTTCACACTAATCTCGAATGACGAACTCCCACGTTTTGCCGGCTATTGTGTTTTTGTGTTCGCATTTTTGCTCTTGTGGCTTGGGCCAGCAACTTCAATCTTCACATATTTTCGGGCATGGAGGCTGTTGGATCCAGCGCAGTGGACGGAAGTAAGGCGTAATGCGTGAATGCCATCATGGCTTGATCTTGGGGAAAATGGTGGAAGACCATAAGAATTTACTCACCTCCTGGATGGGAATAGACGAGAAAAGAATGGTCGATCACAGAAAGAACTTCACTCAAATCCTGTTTTAACCATTTACCCATAGACGACAGAGGGCTTTGTAGAATCCCAAGTATGAAAAATACTTCAGAAGGATCTAAAGATACATTCCTTGATGGTAACTGATGAAGTGACTTTCTGTTTTGGTATGCAAGTATTCTTTAGGTGGCTTTATAGAAATATTTCACCAGGATTTGCTAAAGTGACTCTTGGTTTTGGAGTTTCCATGCTTTCTTCGGGTGTTTGGAAACTTTCAAACGTCTGTTACTTTTCGTTCACCCAAGCATAGTAAGGTACGTGGTTCATTCCAATTGAGCTGTCTCATGCATGCCGCGGATTTGTTGCCTCAAGATTTCTTATTGTCTGTGCATGACCACTCCGGGGGAATGAGGATGACTAGGAAACAATTCAATGCAGTGTCGATAGTTATCCGTCCCTATGGTTGACCATGTACGAAAGTACAGTTGTCTTATTCCGTACGCGACGGGCGCGAATCGGCGCGAATCTAGTGGCACTGAAAGCCATGGTAGTGTTAATGGGCGGCTGCGATGGGCTCACGTCAATGGGAATTGTCGTGGACGGCCCCGATTTGTTTGAGTGCTGGCCTGAATAAACACGACCTCGTGCTCTAGGAGCAATTGCTTCGGTCTCTTCTCAAGAAAAATCTCTTAGAAGTTGCTCTCTTGTCCTTCATTTTCGACTTGTTTTGCTAGATCATGCCTCGCGTCAATCCTTTTCGATCGGTCACGGTAGCAGCTGAAACTGCCGCCCTGCTGCAGACGCAACCCAGTCGCCGCCCCTCTCCAACCGATGTTTTGCTCTCGCCCTGCTCGTCGATGGAGCTTCTGGCTGTGCAAGTTCTTGCAATGGGATTCCGGTGTCAAGATACCACTGTCAAGGGCACGCGCTGCCGGCGTTCGACATCACGCAAAGCTAGAAGCTCTCCTTGGCCGTCACACCATCTTCTTTCAGCTCGAGCTCAAAAAGTTCTGGAAGTCCCTCCAGTTGATCCCGGCCTCCTGGCAGCTATGGATGGAGCTGAGCATGATCCACTGCTAGACCCTCCAGCAGCTCCTTCTCGTGCTCATGCAGCCGCATTTATATTGCCCCCGGTAGCTCCAGCAGTGGTGAGGGCGCCAAGAACAAAGCGACGTCGTCTAGCACCGCTCTCACCAGCGATGGCAACAGTGGAGTCTCAAAGCTCTCCCTCTTCATCACTGGCTCCTGAATCCGAGAATAAAGAAGGTGGCAGTGAGGAACCGGCAAGCTTTTGGTTTTCCACCGACGGCAATGGTGAGCGGGCTGATGATGATCATCTGGTAATCAAAGAGGAGAAGAAGCCCTTCTCCATGGCCACTTGGGCCACCCCGGGGATGTGCACTACGTCCTCTTCTTCGAGGAGGAAGAGGTCCAGCTCGAGCTCTGCGACTGAGAGAACTACCACGATCAAGCCTTCGTCTCACAGCTCGAGCTCTAAGTGTTCTAAGAAGAAGACCGCAGTTGCTCCGAAGGGATTGGAAGAGGAAGCGAGCAAAAGGAAAAGAACCCCCCCAAAGTCCGCTAGGAGATACACTGCAAAGTCGTCCAGCTACGTTGGAGTCTCGTTCTACAAGCGAGTCGAGCGGTGGGAGGCGCACATTTGGTGAGTATGTTCTTCTTCGTTTTCTCGTTTTCTCAAAGAGTAGTGAGTTCTTAAACAATCACGCTGATTTCTTTTTTCCATAACCATCAGGGCTGTCGACAAGAACAAACAGATATACATCGGGTCATCCAGCACCCCGGAAGCCGCAGCCAGGTTTGTTTCCTTTCTTTTCTAGAAAGATTTTTGATAAAATGTTTAATCACAGGATCTATGACCGAGCTTACATCAAGTTCCGGGGTGAAAACTGTCCAAACTTCCCCTACTCGGACTACGTGCACGAGATGCCCCAGGTACGATCGTAATAACGTTTAGAGCATCGAAGTTCTTCTGGAAAGACATCTGAATTGTTTAGCTTTTCTACGCAGTGGATCAATCTGCCCGGGCAGGACTTTATCAAGATGCTACGTAACATGAGTCGCGGCGATTCGTTGCTCTGGCTTACACCTGAGCATCTGGTCAGGACCAGGACAGCCTCGAAAAGGAGTTCAAAGTACAAGAACTAGGAAGGTCAAGGCGAAGAGGATTGAAACATTTCTTCCTCTTTTCGCAGTAAAGACGTCCATTTCCATTTTGCACCCATGAAAACGATTCCTGACAAAGACTTTCCATCACAGTTCCATCCGTGGCTGCATGCGATTGAAATCAGAGTCTCCTCCTCCCGGGACTGTCCAAATGATCCTTTAGATTTTTTCTCTGCGTTCTTTCGATAGCTTATTGTCTCTGGAATTCCCAACGATAAGACGGTAAGAAAAGAATGTCGTGGATGTGGTCAATAGAATATTGGTAATCAGCCTGTCAATCAAGGTAAAATACTGAAAGTTTCTTTAGTATTTGAATGAGATTGCTTTTGTGAGAAGGGAGCTGCCATCATCTAGTGCACAAGCTTCAATTTGAAAGACTCCTGGTACATCAAAGTTTAGTTTTTGTGTAGTCTACTTTTCTAACGGATGGAAGAAAACATGATTTTAAGATCATGGCAAGTTTCTGAGATCCTAGAGTTCTTCCCAGGTTGCTTTGCTCACGTCCTGGTGTGGAGCTGGCCCATGATGAACACCAAAAGAGTTCTCGAGGCTGGAAAGCCAGTGGGAGGATTTCGAATCGAGGGCGGTGTGTGGACGAACACTTGGAGAAACTTACTCAGAAACAAATAACACCATCTTTGTTTTAGTTTCCTAGATTCAGTAAGAGTAGAGTGATGACGCACCTTGTTGATAGGATTTGCTCCCTTCTCCTTCTTTTGTTCGTAGAATTTAGCAGAGCATACTGGAATGGACGAGAGACAAGGGAAGGAAATGCTGAAAGATGTAGTTTGCGCAGCACACATCGAGTAACCTTTTGCATCTGGATGCTGATATGAATTAACATCTCCAATGGTGCCAATGATAGTCTTGGTAAGCGCGTCATCGTCCAATTCAAACTGGACTGTTAAGTCGTAGTTGTCGAGGGTCCATGCTGGTCTCAGTAGGACATGTAAATACGCCTGAGAGACACAGATAGACGGTGAAGCTCATGCTTTACCCAAATCAGAATCCAAGTCTCAGTAGCACCGCGACTCACACACACTCAATCCCACGGAAATAACATACACCCTTTTGTTGAGCTCATATAATTCTGGGAAAAAGAAAAACCAAAAACAAAAACAAAGTTATGAAAGTGGAGTTATAAATTTTTCTGTTACCTTATTGTGGAGGAAAAGCTATCATAGTACAAAGAAGAAGTGTAGAAGAGATTATGTTATTGTTATTGTAATGCAGCCTAAAAAATCCTTGAGAAAAGCACATTATCTTATATACTCTTCAAAAGCTAGCTTATCTAGAGTGATCATGTTTAAAGACACTACTTATACTGAATTTTCAAGAATTATATGTTTATGATAAGAATTCTATGCTTTATTGCTTTCTTTTGCTAATTCTAACATATTGTAATGCAGAAATTTTGTTGTAAAGTGACTAGAACCTTTTCCTCTCCACGTAAATTGTCGCAAATGTGATTTTAAATATCAAAAGATATTAGTCATTTTTTAGATTCTCATTTTACTTCAATGATGGTAAAAGGTTGATATTACCAGTTCCTTTGTTAGTCTCTATCCAAATTAGTTGAAAAATTAGTCTTTAATCAGAAGAGTATAAGAATGGAATTCTTAAATATTATTAGTCAAGCATACTTAACTTAGTTAGACAAACTCCTTCATGGGCCAATTGAGAGGAGTTCAAAATTTAAAATAGAATAGTGGTTAAAAGCATGATTGACCTTAATTTGGTTTCTATTAGGTTATGTTGCTTTTTATTATATATTCATAAACCCAAGTTGGGGTAACCATCTTCTTGCATTAGACCACTAGTATATTAAAATTTTGCTAAATTTTATTTAATAATATTTTATGTAAAAAGGCTAAATATATGGAGTTTGGTGTTTATAGGGCATTTTAGTGTATACCAGATTGTTCTATAGTACAATGCCCTTGAGGTTTGACTCCAAATTTATGTATATTATATTTGGTATTAAAGGGATTGTCTCAGTAATTTATATTCAACTTTTATTATATACACAAAAACTTTACTAAAAACTTTGAATCGACATATGTAAGATTATACCATTTGATAAAAATATTTTATTTATTGATAAAGGCATGCACGCAATTGGTTGGATGGCATAATAAAATTATATTAATGATAAATTAAAGGGAGGAAATTTATATTAAAGATGCTATGAAAGAGGCTGAAACCATGTTAAAAGATTGGGCTTGAGGCTATACCACAATTCAAGATATTAAGATTAAGAATTTACCAAAAGAAGTTCACAAATTAAATAAAGAAAACAAAAAAAAAGTAATAAAGGAGTTAAGGTAATTAAACTTAATTAACTAAATCCTTTTTCAAGTTTTGAAGATAATAAAGTTTTACAATTGCTTTCAATTGCATGAATTTTAAAGTTTATACACTATAAACCACCCAAGTTAAAAAATATATGGAAATATTAACTTTTGGAAGATTGAGTCCATGATATAAAAAATTATTTTATAACAATAGATATAGATGAACAAAGGTTGCATATGCATAATTTTTTCTCATTAATCATGCTAAAACTATTAATGTTAAATATATGCTAAAAAAGGTAAATTAAAAGTTAGAATAAAATATAATCTCATATCCACAAGAAATACTTGCTATAAATATGAATGACATAAATGTTAAGAGTTATTTCTTACAAAGTTTAAATTCACTTTTGTGCAATCAAATTTTGAAGTTTAAACAAACATTGAGGATATTCTTCTTGCAAGCCCTAGGTCTACTAAGCTTGAAGCAAAATGGCGGGCAAGGAAGAGGCTGGGAAGCGAGAAACCGCTGCCAAGGAAGGATTGCCCAGGGAATCCGTGACCACTACCTTGTCGGGGATGCAAAACCAGGTAAGCAACAGGATTCTCGCCCAAATCATCGATCTAACAACACGCGCATTCTATCCTAGAGAGTTTTGTGGGGCGATCCAGAGATTGCTGGCTACCTGGAGAAGCGCGGAGGGCGGTTTACATCGTGGAAACGCCGCTACTTCGTCTTACAGGGATATTTTCTCTTCTACTTTATAAGCGAGCAACAGGTAATCCAAGTTTCGATAGAAATGACCATCGCCACTGTTTTTGTTTCATTTGTTTCGTTTAGACAGAAACTCCTCTGGGACTTATTCCAATCGAGGGCTGCACGATCAAAGAGTCCGCGGATGTTGGAGGCAAGCTGCGAAGATATGTTTTTTATCTTAACATCGGCACACAACACGTTGGATTTTCCAAGACCGAGACTTACATTCTAGCAGCCTCGTCCCGTGATAATCTGGTGCGTATGTATTTATCAAACTTGATTGCTCAAGCTCTCTTCTTCTTGTTCTTCTTTTTTGTAGGAAGAATGGACAGAGAAGCTGGTTCTCGCTGCCGAGAGTAGAGAAGAGCTACAAGGTAAAGGAACGCAAACTTTTCTAGAGCTAAACCTTGCTTTTTTGTTTCTCTCCTGTCCAGGAGATCTTCGCTGCGCTCGCGCTGTTGTTGGAGAGATCCGGGGATTGTTAGCGCTATCTCCTTCCGAGAAGCGCCTCTTTGCTTCTCTTCATGGCGAGGAAGCTCAGGCACTTCAGGTAATCCAGAAACCTCTGCATCAGCCTTTTTGTTTTTCGTTTTTCTAACTCGGGTCAGATACTAGCTGGAATAGCTGGAGCTACTACGAGCTAATGCCGAGATGGCTGATCTGAAAAAGGAGATCGAAGCTGTGTCGATTGAAGCGGACAGGCAGGAGAGCGCAGTGTTGCAGCAGTTGATTCTCTGGGATATAATGTCTTTGACTGATCCAGGTAACTAAAATCTGTTCTGGAAGAGTTTCCAGTCACCGAAGTGCTTTGTTTGTCATCATTTTCTAGGGAGAGAACCCAACGATGATTATCCAACGCTTACTAGGCTCCAGGACGAAGTTCGCTACTCGGATGAGATCTATCGTCTTCTCTTTAAGAAAGGGAGCCTCTTCCAAGGTGACGGTCTACAAGATGTAAGCAAGGATCGTTTCCTTTCCGTGCATCCACACTTATATAGTCCTCGTGTAGCTAACGAAAGAGTGCCGGATTCTCCTGGTCAGTTTTGTCCGCCAGGTGCTTGACTTGATAGAAGAGCACCATGCAAAGGTAAAATAATTTCTAGTGACCAAGGATGTATCGTGCGCTGCTGTTGTCCTACAGATACGTGCCAAAGCACCACGGTTCTCATTTAACGTGGATTCGAGCATTTACGAAGACATGTTCTACGTCAAAGCTCCTGTCCTTGATGACGAACAAGCAACACTGGAGTTGCTTGCTCGAGCCTCCAAATCCGACGACGACAGCGACGAGGAGCATGAGACAGAAGAAGAGTTTCACCGAAGATTCACAGTTGTCCAACCTCGAGCCTCAGTGGACTCGTTAGGAAGAAGATCATCCCGGAGACAGTCGGCCATAGCCATACCACCGCAAACATCACGAAAATCTTCAGGAGGAGGATCAGCGAAGCAGCAGCAGCAGCAAGGTGGTCCGAGGCCAAAGCTCTTTCCGGAGCAGCAGCGACCGTATCAGCTGACAAGAAGTCCTTCTCGAGGCTGGCAAGTTACTCCCGCGGGTGGTGGCTCTCCGTTGAGCTTGGCTCCAGTTCTAAGGAAAAGAACTCACTTCTACGAGAATCCAAACATGCTGGGATCTGTGGTCACTGGAAGAACAATCGCTGATGTGGTGGAGGAAGGCGATGCTGCTACAGCTACTGCTGCTGCTGCTGCTGGGGATCAATCGACTAGCATTGAGTCGATGCGCCAACGAGTCCAGAAAGTGGATCCGATCTTTACTTCACACTTTGGACCCGAAACGAGGCCGCCGGCTTCTCACATAAAACACGACGCCAACAGCACTCAGCTAGTTCCAACGTCGGCTCCAGAGCTTCCACCTGGTTTCAATCCTCCATACAGCCGGCCCAACGTTTTAGCTTACGTCAAAGGGACTATTCCTCGAGCCAAGTCTGTGAGGCCTTTGAGACCGTCGGAAGCAGCAGCTTTGGCAGCAGCAGCCGCAGGAACTTCGTCGGCGCCAGGCAAGCAGAGTGTTACTCCTCCTCGAAGCAGGCCAAACACTCCAGATGTCGCGGCTAGTAGTAGCAGCAGCACAGCAGTGGCAGCAACTACGGGAGCTCCGGCAGCAACACCACCAAAGATCTCCGAGCGTCGTTCGATATCCATAGCTCCTCAAGTCGTGGAAGTCAGTGAGAAGGCTCCAAAACCAGCGGACGCTAAGCCTCGGCCCACTGTGAAGTTTGGACCGGATAGCAATCTAGGAGAAGTAGCATCAGCGGCAGCTTCCCCTCCTCGGGCATCTCCACCTCGGTCTCGTCCGGTGGTGAAGTTTGCTGACGAAGGTGACAGCGTGATAACCATCACCGGTCCCGGACTTGTTGGACGAGCTTCGTTCATCGGGATTGAACCAGAAGCGCTCGAGGCTGGGCCATCTTACGGACGGATACGAGACTTCCCAGTGGTGGTTCCGTCGATCTTAAACTCGGACGTTGGTCTCGTGTTCCCCGAGAACACCGACCTTTTCAATGCTCCACAAGACAACGAAGACGAAGAGGAAGGCAGTTAGAACCGAAGTTTTGGGCATGAAATACGGATAGACGAAATCAGAACTGCTTATTCCTCTTGAGCTCCTCTAGCAGCACAGGAGTTACGTTGATTTTGTTTGACTTTCTTTGACTTTGATTGACGGTTACAATCCAAGGGTATATTATTAATTTACGTGGAAGGATGCAGTGTGCGGCTAGCTGAGGAACTAGAGCTTAGAGCAACATGGGTTTACCAATGCCATAGCGTTTGAGGTAGCTGCTTTTAAAGGTAATGTTTGATTCCTCGGAGCATTAAAAGAGGTTTTGACAATTTTGTCATGTGCTGCCGATATGCAAAACAAGATACCTGGATGTTAGGCGTGATGTCATACCACTCTTTGTACCTAGAGTACCTTAGGGAAGGGCTGATTGTGGACGCTTGTTCTTGCTGCCCGACACCCTCAGTTGGGCAGCATTTGCCAGTCCTTTGAGCAACGGTTCCAAGATCTTCGGAAGAATGACGCAGGAGGCAGGTTTATCAAGCTTATCACCGCAGCTCTCTTGGAAACCATCCACGGGGTAAGGCCAGAAGCAAGCAAGCTTACCAAGCGTTGCAAGATCTTCCTCAAAAACTTACGCGTTCACGATAAGGCTGGAGTGGTCACTCTTCCGGACGTCTTATCGTGTAGACATGACATGGGGCTGCTACACATAACACCAGCAATAGCCAACGTTCATGGGCAGATTGTTTACGAGTATAAGCAGCATGGGAACCTTTTTGAGGAAGCTCTTGGAGAATGCCTAGACCGGAGAATGCGGATTCGTCGTGCCAGTCGGGATCCAAACAAGATCACCTTTGGTGGTGTAGCCACTGGGGAGAAAATGTCATCTCTTATCATCATTCCCAACTTTGGCTGTGTTAGAGGAGCTACGCAGCGAGTCGGGATGGTGGACTTTGATACAGGTGTGTAAATGAACGCTTTGTACTTTGTTTCGCATTGACTTATAACTTGTTTGGTCTGTTTAGGCAACGCTGGATGCAGTTTTTGCTATCTATGCCTCATTGGAACTTCGGATGGTGGAAGCCACAGCCTGTACTACGGACTTTGCGTTTTCCACCACAGATGACGATCGATGGATATTTGTTTCAATAGTTACAGGTGGAGGACATGTTCATAGAGTTCCTTCAGGGGTGCGGTCTATTGTGTCAAGAGCTCGAGAAACAGTGACGAGAGGTTAGTTGAAAGTTGGTAAAATGGTAGGGGAAAGTCTTAGTCAAAGTCTCAGGATGAAAGGATGTACTGGTTCCAATTGGGATATATTCTTATTTTTGTTGTTTCATTCACTGTGATCAAACTCCTGAGTGACAAGTTCTATTAGTGTGCTTTCTAGGGCAGTACATGCCTTCCCTGGCATCCACTCCAAAGGTACTCCCACTCGCCATCTCACATATAACCATGCTGGTGGCAGCATTTTGCTGGGTGATCGATCTAAACCCTTAGTTCTTGTGGCAAGGATTCACCTTTTCTCTTAAAAATCTGTGTAAATCCGCATGCTGAAAAATTGATATGAAATTGCAAACTTTCTTTCATTAGTAGAGTCTTTTATAGTGTTAAATCTTGCTCTGAGTGAATATTCCCATAACAGCCAAAGCCCTCCACGGAATCGGTAAGCTCCTCTGTCTACTCTAGTGGAAGCTTGATATGTCGCTCCAGCTAGAAGGCATAGTTACCAAGCGTTCCAGGAGCAACTCTCCTGGGTTGATCGGTGATCGCTGCTGTGCTGAGTGAAACGCTTCATTGCGTCAAAAAAAGCTCATCGCCAACAATGTGGCCTACTCAACTGCGTTTCAAGGTCATGGAGCCAGCTCACGGCCAAGAAATAATAGAACAATGACTTATGATGTTTTTCCCTATAATGAGACTTGGTGGTTCTCCCAGTAATGAGACTTGGTGGCGTCTTAGGTAGCCTTTTTGTTTTGTTTAAAAAAAAAAAGAAAAGAGAGAGCCATGTTAAAGGAGTGGAATTGAATAGTCATTTACAGCTTTTAATGCTACAAGTTGGTCACAGAAACTTTGCAGGTGCAAAATGCAGCTTCAGCACTTGCATCCACTCTAGCCGTGTCAAAGAGGGGAAGAAATTATTGGCAAAGATCCTGGGATTATCCTTTTCTAAGGTTGGTAGTTGACAATTTGTCAAAAAAGAATGGGAGAGTTTCTCTTTGCATTCTCCCCACCACCAGTAAGTCTTTTAGCAATTCAATGAGCTCTTCATTAGTCTTTGCAACTAAGTTGATTAAGAATACCTTCAAAACCAAGAGAAAGAGTATACATCTATAAGTTCAATTACCAGATTCTGGCAACCAGCTCTGGACTCTCAAGAATCTAGAAAAAAAAACCTTCACTTACTTATGTTGTCACTACTCCTGTAAAGGGTCATAGTCTAAACTCCAATCATGAAATTAAGAAGTTCTTTGATGCAACTTGTCTGATCAGAAAACATTAGAAGAGGATTGTTATGGCCCAAGTGTTGTCGAAGTTGGGTGGCTCAGAAAGGTTGCACAAGTCACTTAGTTCCGGTACCAGCAGACAATGCTTCAAGGTACAACTGGAGAAATTTGCTAGAGATGCTCATTTTATACATATTATATGTTATGTAAATCTGTCTATTCTTTTATTCTTTTAAAGGCATTTCGTTCGTTCTCACTCATCACGTACTATTGATGATGGAAGTGAGGCATGGGAGGCCACTATGAAGAGGAAGCTCCAAGACATGTGTCATACTAACCTTCCCTAAGTTGCATGTATCTTAGTATTATCTGGCGCACTGAAACAAAGTGGCATTGACAATGAGGTAGCCAATGAACTTACATGTGACTAAAGTTGTGTAGACCGGCAAAAAATGGCGAAAGAAATCTATCCAAGAGCTTTTAACTCACGATCCAATCTTAACAGCAATCCAGGTGGCTTGAAGTACTTGTTTGTTGTGATCACAACTTTCTCAAGCAGAGAATTTGAATTATCTGAGAAGAATCTGAGTAGTCATCTGGCTTGATGGGACAACACATTTGCAGTTGAAAATAACAGGAACAAATGTGATGAATTTAACTATGTTCTATGCCTCGTAGATCTTATTAGTGAAGCCCTCTAAAGCAAGGCCAAGGCCTATTCTCTGTGTTGTATTTATCCTGAAATCCTGACATAAGAACAAAGTCAGATTCCAAAAACTTTTACTGAGTTTGACACGGCAGCATTGTTTTCTACACGCCTGGGAGTGACCCTCTCCTTCTCTAAGCCACACATCCACCAGGCTCCCACACAACTTAAGCACCGTGGAGAGGCTTATGGCAAAACCATCACAAACAAACAACTCCAGAACCACTAATACCTTGGTTGAAACTTCACAATGCCTGGCCTTCAACTCCTCTAGATACTTCTCCGAGTTGTAAATATTTAGAAAGAAAAAGATGTAAAAGATGTACAAGCGATACTCTTCTTCCATTTGTTTTAATGCTTTCTCCGTTAGCTTTACATATACTCCTCTAGAAAACTATTTTAGGTAAGCAGTTCGGTGTGTCAATGTTGTAGCAATTTATTTCATCAGTTATAATCTCCCTAGGCATTAGTGAAAACGAGATGGTGGCAGGTGCCATGGATACTGCCACCTGAAAAAGAGCAGCCTGGGGAGGATGAACTGGCAGCTTTGAGAGAAAAACAGGGCTAGCAGCTTCAAGAAATGGCAGCAGCAAAACTATCCTCAAAGCTTATTGATTTAGAAAATGAGGCGGAATACTTGAAGAACTACTTTTCTTTTCCCTTTCTAACTGCTTTACTTCCAGGAAATTGATCTTTCATATACTTCAGCGCCACCACCCGGACTGCAGGAAATAGTGCCAGAGTTTGTAATACAACGGCCTCTTACTGAGAAGGACTACCAAATAGTACTTGGTGTGGAACGATTCAGAGATATTCATCCAGCCTGTAGATCAGGCAGAAGTGGGAGAAATGGCATCCATTGCCATGAGGAGAGTGCCAAACTAACTCGTCAGCCGAGTTATGGATGGGATGATTCTACTCACAGGTGGAAACTGCGAGTTTGATGGATTTAACAAGAGGATGTTCTTGGAGAGATCGATCACTGGGCTGGTTATCAGAGTGGTGTGAGCAGCAGACCACATATACATACTTACTCTCTCTCTCTCTCTCTCTCTCTCTCTCTCTCTCTCTCTCTCTCTCTCTCTCTCTCTCTCTCTCTCTCTCTCTCTCTCTCTCTCTCTCTCTCTCTCTCTCTCTCTCTCTCTCTCTCTCTCTCTCTCTCTCTCTCTCTCTGTGTGTGTGTGTGTGTGTGTGTGTGTGTGTGTGTGTGAGCGCACGCACATGCATGCACACACACGTATTGTGCTAGGGTCCTCCCATGCAGTTTACTGCCACCATATATACATGTGTGTGTGTGTGTGTCTATATATATATGTATATATATATGTATAGACACATGTATATATAATGAAATTGAGCAGCATATATATGGAATTGCTCTTTTTATTATTATTATTGTATTATAAAATAGTGATTATTAGTGACATTTACCACGTATTGTGTCAGATATCTATTAAGGAGCCTATTATGGAAGTATGCTGCAGAAAATCGGTAGGAGGCTTTCATGTCTCTGATTATCTAAATTGCTTTTTGTGCCTTTCAATGTCTGTAAGTCCATAGCGATTTGATTGAATATAGCATAACTACCATATGTGGTTTTTGAAAAACAGAGAATAGCTGCATTACAGTTGACTATACTACAGAGCTAAAACTATTTTAGGTAAGCAGTTCAGTGTGTGTGTATATATATATCTATATATATATATGTATAGACACATGTATATATAATGAAATTGAGCAGCATATATATGGAATTGCTCTTTTTATTATTATTATTGTATTATAAAATAGTGATTATTAGTGACATTTTTAGTATTTTCTGAACACTATAGTGGTGAATGATATAGTAGAGTTTCTTTGCTTAAAAGAAGAAGTAAACCTGTATTGTCATAAAAGTGTGAAAATGTCATCATGCATGACAAAATTCCATTTTGTTTTGTTACTGCTCTAATCCCAATTTCCAAAGCATGTCATTAATATTACTGTAATAGTAATATAACTATTCAGTAGCTACATTATCAATAATTAAAAAGCTGTATTATTTGAATTTATTAAGATTATTGTGAAAGTTTTTAATTTTTTTAATATCGTCATTTAAATTTATCATGGGAGGTAAATTCTAATTTTTTATTTTTTTAAGCTATCTACCATTTGTATGACATGTGGTTGTCCTTTTTCTCTATGGAACTGCAGAAGGTAGCTTGAGTTTTTCTTTCATCTCTGAGAAGAAGCTAACAAAGCTTTTGCTTGTAGTAACCCGAGCATAGATGGTGAAAACTGGTGGCAAGGCCATGCACATGCTACTCAATTCCCAGCCAAGGCACTCTTAAAAGGATTGATTCACCAGGTTTAATATTTGTAGCATCACAAGACTCCCTGCAAGCTGACTTGGTCACTCGGAGAAACTGAGAGACAGTCTACTTCATGATTGAGTTGAAGGAACTCAAGTTGGTTGTTTGGTTGTAGTTGCTGTTTGTGGGATTGAAACACCAGAGGATCTTCTCATAGATGGCCTGGGACATGAATGCATCCTTGCCAACACTGATTTTCAGGGGTTGTTCATGTAAGTAGTACTCATTTCCTACAAGTTTGGTACTCTACGCAGGTTGGGTCATTTGTCTGACACAGCGAGGCATGAAATCTCATCGTTAACTCCTCACTATGGCCATGTCGATGTGGTGGCAGCAGCCAGAGAGCTTGCCTTCAAGCTAGACAGCCCGAGCTTCAGGTTTTGAAAGAAAAAAAACGCTTGCTCTTTGCTTTGGTTTTTTTACTTCCATACTTGGTCCCAGTGGGAGTGTGAAAGCTTTTCTCTCAGATTTACCAGACTTGATGGGCGGGAATGATGGTACATATGCATGAGTTTTTCATATATTGTTTTTCAATCTCTTTCTCTTTCTTGAGCAACTATGACAGTGCTTTCCAAAACTTACACACTTATGGCAGATACAGCATTCTTCCCTGCATTGATGCTGTTATTGCCTACATCTTTGAAGATAACAGCACATAGATGATAATATGATAACATCACTTGATATCAAATCAAAATCTGCATTTGATCATTTGTAATCTGGATCTATAATACAGCACACTTAGGGATGGACGGTTTCCTGTGAAAGTCTGCAAGAAAAAGGTAACTATAGAGTTGCAAGGAAAGAACCTTCAGGAACTTACTCTATGAGGAATCAAATAATCCAGAACACCTTCTGCTCGAGGTTCCTCGGGGATACAAAGAAAGAAACATTTAGAACATGAAAGAACACGAGAGATTCCTTACTGACCTTGCCATAAGCAAATACGTCTGCTTGGGCATATAAACTCGTCATTTGTTATGAAAATTTACTGACAATCTCATCTGAATGAACCGTCAGCCTGTGGTAACGAGAGTAATAACAATTGTCTTACTTCTCAAAATCACTGATTGCTATCTTTTGATGATTCCAATGAAGTTGCATGGAACAACTTGATGTTTGTTACTATCTGAAAGTACTGAGCTCTCCTTCACCAACGCGCAAAAATGCAGAAAAGTGAAAGTGTTGAGGCTGATATTGTCATTAAACTTGTTTTTTTATGAACACAAGAATGCCATTCATGAATATTGTGTTCTCGGTTTCAGTAATGTGTTGAAAGTTATTTCTGGCAACTTTCTCCACCAGTTCAAATGCAAAATGCATAATGCCGCTATCTCTATCTGTTGCAGCAGTAATAAAAATCTGTAATTGAAAAAGCATTGATACTTTGTCCAAAATTACTCAAAACTTTGTTATCATAACCATAATTTTCCAGCCAGATTTTACGTTGCCAACTCGGATCCTGCCTCTGTTGAGACCTGTGGCACTCAGAAGGAACCTGGCAACCTCTTCAGGATTTTCTCCACTTCTTGGCTTTTACAAGGAAATCAATACTCATGCAAGGCTTCTGGTTGAATAGTATGATTCCTTTCTGCATAGTGTAAAAAGCTTGTAATTGAATGCCCAGTTCTTCATGCATCCCATAGGGTGGAAAAGTTACAGAAGAAATTCTCAGCACTGGCGCTCTCTTACAATGAAGCAGGGATAGAGATTACCTGAAGCTCAAGGTTGTGAACACGTCTTTGACTGCATTTAAGTTGATGCTTGATCTGTTTCTGATTCTAATGGTTCAGTGGTCTCATCCCCAACTTCTGTAGCAATAGCTCCTCCCATGGATATGCTTAGAGTGTCCGGTTCATGAAGTGGGAATGTCTACTTCAATGCCATAATTTCTCGCAAAGACAATGAAACTATGAAACTATAGCAATGAAACTATAACTCCGATATCATGTCCTGCAGAAGTAAGTTTCTTGCCAATAAGGTCCTGTCCGCAGAAAAATCCAGATTTTTTAAAAAAGAAAACCGATGAATGACATGATCACCTGCGTCGCATTGAAGGCACGTTTTAAATATTTCAACATCCAGGCAAGTATCAATAATCCCCATGGTGGAAGCTAGCAAGGAAAGAAAACCACAGTTTGTCTGACCTGATAAAAAAATTGGGCCAGTGCTAAACCTCCTAGACGACCTTTGCCAGTCCCAACAGTAATGTGCAAAAGAACAACTTCCTCTCCAATCTGGAAGAGGCAAGTAATCAGATTTGAATGAAAGGATATGAATTTCAGTACCTTCAAATCAGGGGTGATGATGAGTGTAATGTCTGAACAAGTCACATACGACTAATGACGAGATTCCCAGGTGCCTTGATAGTTTCACCACCTGCTTGAGCAGCCATTGACAAGCTGTCCTTTCCACCTTCTATTGCAACCTCAAGCTCGATCATAGTGTCACGAAGAGCAACAACAGGATTGTACATATATGTCGGAATCAAGTTCAGCCTGCAAAGTTAAACACATCATAATGTGTAAACACAATTAAGATGAGAGTACCTTAGCCCAAACAAGATTCGTCAAAGCTTCTCCAAGCGCCAGCCTAGCCATAGCTGCAGGATTCAGCAGTCCCTGCAAATTGTCTTCAGAAAAAAGTAAAGAATTTTCAATCTACCTTGATCGGTTGTTCACCAATAGCGCAAGCAGCATGTTGCCCTTAGCAAGCTTGGACACATCCTTGACATGTCCTTGACACATCCTTGACACACACACACACACAGAGCGCTTACAATCTGCCCGATTGCCCTAAGAAATTTCACTTGATTTGGAGCGACATTAAAATCAAAATTGAAGCGTTGCCACCCTTTTGGCACCTGATCTTTGCCATCTATTTGATGGCTTTGAATTGCACGCGGGGTATTGATAAGCATATTCAGAAATAATATTCTAAAAATGGAATAAAAGACGCCAGATGCCATATGCCAATAGCACATTTAAATAAGGGAGTACTAGCAAAAGTCCCAGCTACGCTGGGAGCATTGTGTTTATTTCTGATATTTTAATAATTTCAAAGAGTTGTAAGCGTATTTGTAATTTTTAACATAATCATAATTATAAGATATATAGTTAAACATAACATATTAAGAATATCTTCTACAATTGACTCCATCACCAACAAACATCATAACATAATAAATATAACTCAGTACATTATATTATATTTAAAATTCTGATTGTTGACTGAAGTCTTGGATATTCTATAAATCGAATTTCTCACTGTGGGATCCCATGGCCAGATGAGTCATTTTTTTATTAACTAATTTTTTCTTTTATTTGAAATCTCTATATAATTAATAAAAATCTTATTATTTGATAATTTATTAAACTATATAATTTTTTCTCTTAATAAAGTATGTGTTACATAGGTACACTAAATTATAATGATGTTAAAAATATATTTAATATATATTAAAAAACTCACTTAAAGTGCATAAATCTTTTAAATTTAAAAAATATAAACATTGTTATGGAGTTTCTCTTTTCATCATTTCAGACTGAAAGTTTTGGAATTGCAAAATAATAAGTGACAGACGTTAGCTTTATGTGTTATATTTTCATTTAAAAACTTTTAATATTTTACGTATTTATCATTGATATTCTCTTTTTACCTAATATTTATATTCATGTATTTTGAGAGTAATATTTAAAATAGAAAGTATTCTATTATATATCATAAACATTATTTCTGTATTTATTTTTATAAATCTGCAATAATATTATTATTTATTTATATTCATGTTTTTATATTTAAAATTAAGGCTTTATAACACTGTTATGAATGCTGAAACTTTATGATGATAAATGAATGGTAATTTTTTACTCTATACTGGGGTAGAGTAGGGTTTGATGATATATAATCTTTTCTTTATGCTAGAGCTATAATATATCAGAAAATTCATGAATGGTATATAGATAGGTTTAATATCATATAATTAAAATTCTGTATATGGTCCATTAATGTTGTCTCAGTCATATTTATACCTTATTATGTTTTTCATGTATAAATGCAATGTAGGATAAAATGGTAGAAAATTTATGATATTATATAAATCTTAGACTACATCTAAGCCAACCATAAGTTTACTAATAAGAAAATATTTTACACAACAAATATCTAGAACTATTAACTCCTCTATTTTAAATTAGAAAATATCATATTTTTATAGAAATTACTTTTTTATATTATAATTTAGATATTTTATTTTTTCTTTTATTATATTTAGTAATTTTTAAAATTTATTTAAAAAGATTCCTTAAAATTACATTATATTTTTTTTAGAATTATTTTTTCCATATTTGTATTTGATATCCTCTCCCTTCATAATATTTACATTTATGCTTTTTAGAAGTACTATCTAAAGGTTAAGGTATTATATTTTATATCATTAAGATTCTTTGTGTATATGTTTTTATATAGAGAGAATGCTAAAATGAATTAAGATTCTTACCTTTATGTTTAATTTATTTTTATATAAATTTAAATTGAGGCTAAAATCTTTCAATGAAAGTTATGTTTTTATCCTGATATTATGGTATTTATGGTTCATAATATTGTTTTGTTCCTAAAACCATAACATATCAGAAAATAAAAAAATGGTCCATTGATTGCTTTATTAAAATTAAAATTTTAAGTGGTGATGAATCACATTTTTTAAGATATTTTATGTATCTGTTTTCCATGTATCAATGCACAAATTATTATTGTAAATAACAGACATTCATCAATGAATCTACTCATATTGAGTTTTCTATTAGCTCAGATATAGTCTCATATTTGTGCAATATCATAAAGTTAAAAATCATAAGATTATGATAAAAGTTTAACTTATTTACAAGATATAATAGCTGGAGCTATTCAACTCTTCTATTTTAAGTTATAAAATATATCATTTCTATAGTCACTACTTTATTTACTTTTAACTTTATAGTATATCTTTTATTGTGTGTACTATATACCATCTTTGTAAAAAAAATTATGTTTAATTTTAATAATGTAGCATTGAATTAATCAGATACTCTTTGTTCTATAAAGTTTTTATTCTATAGAAGAAAGAGTATATGATTGATTTGATAATACATGTTTAAACATATTGAACATATTTTTTGTTTTAAATATATCGTAAATAGTAGACATAATAAAAAAATTCATCAATGAATACCATCTTTGTACAACTAAATGTTTAAAATCATTTGAACCTAGTGCATTATATTATCTTGGATCAGTTGTCTAATTGCCTTTTATATGTATTACAATATCACTTATGCCTCTTTGAAATTTTGTTAATTTTAACACTTCATTCTCTATTTCTTACAATATTGTGAATGCATTAGCATAGGGATTTATCTCTTTTAATAATTTATCAAGACCACCCATTAGTTGCTCATTGGATTTAGAATTGTGTTTGTTTTTTTATTTTTATCTCCGTTGCTTGAGCAGTATCTAAAATATTTCATTGTGAATAAGCTGCATATTTTTCATTATTTGGTTTGAAACTTCCAATATTTTATATATATAAAATTAGGGAAACCTACTGCAATGATCAATGAGGCTCTTTTGTTTGAATATATTGGATGATTAGTGAAAGATCTCGATTCAACTTTGATCTTTATTTATATATCAATAAACGTTTTACAATTCTTTCTTTACATTTCAACTCCCTCGTTTTCCTTTTCGTTCCAACTTGTTTTCATTCTGCAGTTGTTCTCGGCAGCCACTGAAAATGTTTTCCAGCCATAGACATAAGAGATGTTGATGTCCGGAGAATACAAAAAAGAAAACCATTGGCTGGTATCCTCCCTTTCCCAGCGTCTTGTATAAAATTGCTCCTAGCCCCCACATTTCGATGGCTACCATGTAGAGCTCCAATCCTTGTTCTCCACCACCTCAGCTGCCATGTACTTCGCTGTTGTGATATCTCCTAAAGGTGCTGATCACCACTTGTCATGCATGTTTAGCTTGGAAAGAATGTTGTCGAGCTTGAGATTCTGGTGAACCACGCCCCTCAAATAAATCTCTTTGAAGGTCTTTACCAGCTGCTTGATGATTCTGGCTGCTTTCTCCTCACCAATCTTCTCGCAAATATGCTATATTTAAAAGACCAAATAATTATGGAATAACGCCTTAAGAAGGGAAGGCAAAATTTCCACCAACGAACACAACCACTGGAGGAAAAATGCCCGTGCCCTGTCCAAAAGGAGACTCGGACAACACCACAAAGTCAGCAAACTTTCCTGGCGTCAGCGAATCCTCCAATGCAGCTGCATACACAGCCGAGGATGTGTACCTGTGAATCCAAAAACAAAAACTGCATTTCAGTTTCTCATCTGTTATCTCTTACCCTGCCACTACGTCCCATGCAGATATCCTTTCCTCGGGATGACTCCAGCCTGAAGTGTTCTCTCCACGGCTGTGCGGATTCCTCCAAGTGGATTCACTGCTACCACCTTGAGACAAACCATTCATGTAACGCCAAAGAAAAAGTATTTGACAGGCTTACAGTCAGGTCCTAGAGCAACCACACTACCGTTTCCGAGGAGGGAAATCATTGCACTTCACCAGTTTATACCCCTCTTTGTGGCAAGCCTGTAGCTTTTGCATTATAGAAGTGTAAAGTAGGGACCATGTATTAGCACCCACTCTGCAAAAGAGAGTCGATTAGGAAGGATTCTAGCAGTGTATCACCTTTTCACGTCTGTGTTCACAGAAGATTATAAAGAAGGTAAACTAACAAAAAAAAGTACATTACTAAAAAACAAATTGCTATGCGTTGCATGTAGCAACGCTTGGTTTGTTTAATGGTAGTTTTATTATTACTTATTAATCTAATTGATTAAATAAAGTTTATAATCATAAGCATGTTAGTAATTTATAAACACAAGATTAATCTTATTGCATATCAACCATTAGATAATAGAATAAAAAAGAATATACTAGAAAGGGTTTAGGAAAGTTTATAAATTATAAACATGTTTATAAATTATAAATACCAGATTAATCTAAATGAATACCAACCGTTAGATGGTAGAATATCCCAGAATATCCAAGCATATTCTAGGTATATTCACTACCATCCCAGTCCCCCTATAGGTTTGCTTAAGCAAACCAAAAACAATCTTTTGTATTGTGTAGACAAAGAAGAAACCCAGAAGAACAATAAAAAGGTGAGGCTGTGTAATAAAGACTTTGTGAAACTTTAATAATTATAGGAAGAGCAAGTATGGATATCCATGGTTTCTTTGAACTCCTCTTTGCTCGGTTGGCCTTTACTACGGCCTTTTGACCAAGGCTTTACTGCATGTCATTGAAGTTAAAATTTTACACAATGATATGCAGGTAAAAAAAAAAAAGAATCTCTTTGAAACCAAAAAAATGGAGATATGCCATTCATTGTAAAATGTTAGTAGTTCTCTATAAGGCTTGCATTCTTTATTACAATTTGTCCTGTGGTTTCCTCCTGTGATGTTTTCCTTCCTGGCATTAGAGAGTAACTGAGGATGTAAGATTGCACTGCCTGAGCAAAGCCAGGCTTGTACGAGAAGAGCAGCCCACGGAAGAGCTTCCCATCGATGGAGGCATCTAGCGTGTATCCGTAGTTGAATACGTTGCTTACTCTAGCCTCGAACATCTTCTCGCCTAGCAGCTGAACGTGAGCTTGAAACTCTGTAGCATGAGTTTGACAGGGAAAATTTGGAGAGGTCCAAGGTTTTCTGCAGATACCTCCGTGAGATGAAACCAAGCTCTTGTCCGCATCCCGTTGCTTGTCTAGCACGAATGGTGTGGCATGATACTCTTGCCGCCGTCTCTTAAGTTCCTTACGCATGGATAGCTTTGGTTCTGATGGATCTTTCTCCCTCAGCATCTTTTCACAGAAAAATGGCAACCATATTGTCAGCAGCAATGTCAATAAAAGAAGAAGCCAACCTGTGTCGAGGAAATACATGTCATCCAGAGCTTCAAGCTCTTCGTTACATCCCCCATAGAAGAATAATATGCCTCGCTCTACGTTCACCGGCTCTTGGCATCAGCTCGGCACCAGTCGTCTTTACCTCCTGCCATGCCATTGTTTCTGGAACACAAATGAATTCGCAAGTTTAAAACCAGCACAATGTATGTACCTGTGTCCAGAATATGAACGTCGTATAGATAGGCATTACCACCGTCCTCACCACCCATGACAATGCAACAGTTCTTATAGGAAGAGCAGGTATAGGCGAGACTCCAGTGGTAGAAATCTTCTTCCAGACAAAAGTATCTACAGGAAAAAAAAGAGTTTAGAAGAAAACCAGGAAAGATAACAGGATATTACTCGTGTTCAAAACATGGAGGTCGTTGTAGTACTCCTCTGAGGGATCGCTGGATTTCCCACAAGAGATGCGCTATGTCCTTCTCTCGGAGCAGGAACATCACCAAAAACGTCGGGTTTCCCCCAGGTGTTGGTAGCTGCATCGGATGATAAGAACAAGAAAAAAAAATCGATAGAACTCGCTTACCAGTATCCAAAACAAAGAGATCGTCTAGCGGGCTGGTTCCATCGGTACCACCAAACACATAGAGCTTAGACCCGACGGCCGTGGAGCTGTGGCTGTCCCGAGGAGAAGGGTGCGTTCCTTTCATCACAGGCTTGCTCCAGATGTACGTCCCTGCGCGATCCCACCAAAACATGATCAAAACCATATTTCCGGAAAACCCAGAAGATGAAACTTATACCAATGTCAAAGACGTGAACATCGTTGGTCTGGCACTCGTCCCGGCCGCAGCCACCGAAAATGTAGATGAGATTCTTGACCACATTGCAGGTGTGGCCCAATTTGCACCCCAGCGGCTGCTGCTGGAGCTGATTGCTGGATCGGGTTTATAGCGCTGCAAAATAGAAATCCCTCTCAATGCATTAAAAACACAACTGAAGAACAAGGAAGTGAACCGTGGACGAAAATTTCTATTTTTTCTCTTGGTTCCAGCCTCGAGCACCTGGAACAAACAGGAACTTTAAGCCTCGAAAGAGAATAGCAAAGAGCAAGAGAGTGAAAAACCTTGATTCTAGTCGTGGTTCCAGCCTCAAGAACCTGGAACAAACAGGGACTTGAGAGACTCGAAAAAAGAATAGCGATGAGCAAGAGAGTGAAGAACCTTGATTCTAGTCGTCGATGACAACGTGAATCCCCTCGTTGTCCAAGACGTCGTCCCTGTCGTGCCCTCCATCAGAGCCTCTTCGCCTTTCACTCCCAATCCTCGTCGCATTTCCGAGCAGAGCACGTCAATCTACCGAATGCACCTGCGCAGGCGGATGCCGGCGGATTTGTTCCCCGCGTAAGTCTGGAAGGCATCGAGCCTGTTCTCGCTGATCATCGAGCACAACTATGGCGACACAGAGAAAGCCGTGAGCCTCTCAAACCTTTGCAAACGGAGAAACAAACACAACCTCGTTGGAATAGGCTGGGACTTTCAGCCGCTTAGGATTGTTATCCAGTGCCGTTCCCAGGACTTCTTCCGGAGCTGTCCAAAACGAACGCGTTAAAGTTTTTTCTAGTGTCTAAATCAAAGGAAATCACTCAAAGGTGTTGGATAAGGAACAAATGTAGGTTGCGGCTTTTGGTAGGAGGTTTTTGGTCCCTCGCCAGGCTCGATGTCACCGTTGCTGCGATTGGCCGGAATATCTTGGTCATCCTGGAACATCTCAAGTTAGAATCACAGGGACGATGATAGGGGGATCAAGACTCTTTTACCAGATGATATTTAACCACGGTATCCTGTGCTTTTGAACTCGAGAATGAACCAACCAGTGGCAGCTTCAGTTCTTCACGTACAGCTGACTGTAGCCTTCTAAATCGTTCCATGGTTCTTTGAATGGTCCACCAGGAAAGTATGATCCGAAATCAACTACTGAGGTGCTCTGCAATGAAGACCTCATCAAACACACACACATACACAGAGGCACACACACACACACACACACACACACAGAGTACCTTCCTGCTAGCGATGATCGATGCTCTCTCCTCATGGTCACGCGCCCTAAAAGACAATTGAAATTTTTTATGATCCCAAAAGTCACGACTCCCCATTGTTTAATCTCAGCTGTTAGATTTTGGCATATGCCCAGAATAAGTGTTGCCAGTATATGCCATTATTATACGGGCTCTTTCGTTTAAATATATGAGTATGATGATTTGACCATCTTTACGGTCAAATTGTAACACTTTCCGTGAAAAAGTGATCAAAAGTCACTCAGGATCCTTGGTGAGAGAAAAGGACATCACTCGAGGCACTCGTCTTGAGAGTGCTGGCGAGAGCATAACTTGGGTCCTCATGCCCAAGCACCCCGGACTTATCAGATCTACCGCATATTCCAATTAATCTTTTAAATCTAACCGTTAATCTATTTCCATCAATAGGAGCCTTCCGATCCAGCCCTAGTACAAGATTTCCCGATTCTTGGACCTCTTGGAAACCAGCTTGGAAACGTAGACTTGCCCTTGATCATGGAAAGAGCAACTGATTTGTAACCAATCTCCCCACCTCTTATTAACAGTGATATTGATCACGAACACGACGTTGTGAGCGGCTACAAGACACTGAGTGCCATCTTCAAGACCAAGTTCCTCCGCGAGTGCTGGCTCAAGAAGGACTTGTCGCGCTGGGTTTGTGTGCTGATCGACAACTCCTTCTTCAGCTGGATCTTGCTCTTGGCCTCGAGCGCGGAAAGCACCCATACCAGACAGATGCCATACCGATGCTCTGCGATGGTAGACAATCCTTCGTTTATGTACGAGCAAGAGCTGTGTACCATTTCTGTGATCGCGAGGGCAGAGTGCTCACCCGCCTGCCGAGTCTCATGCGGAAGCGAGCTGATGGCCGAATTTGCAGCCTTCCAGGCTGTGTACAGGAAAAACTGGCAAGAGCTTATGCCGAGAATAGGCATCTCTATCGAGAAGCTTGTCCAGAAGCACAGAAGGTGGATTTACAGCCTTCCGTACTATGCTTGGTTCTAACTGTTCTTCCTTCACATATATTTGACAAAATTATTGTTAATGGCATATGTGAAATTATCTTTGAGGAGCTGAGAGGACATTGGAAAAGATCCCACGCACAATTCCATCTTGCTGAACACTGATTGAACAGCTTACCATGAATGGGTATCAAAAGACCTGTTCTATCTTATGCTACTCAGTGGCTCGTTGTGAAAGATACTGTGTCCACAAACAGACCAGCTACGAGGCAAAATGGATGATAAGTGATTTATTTTGGAATGTTTTTGGTCTCATGGAAGCTGATGTTTGTAGCATATGCCCAGGCCGGTCACCTGCACTTGACAAATTGATGTAACTATCACATCAAAATCTGAGCATATTCGCGAGTACTCCAGCAAAGTTGCAAAGTTTCCTCCACGGGCACACTCTTGAAACCTACTATCATGATGATATTAGAAAATTTCTAGACAAGATTCAAGAACAAAATATTCTCTGGAATTCTCAGGTTGTCAATTCTTCCTTGTTTCTTTTAATGTTTTGCAGTTTGATGGATTAGCAGAAATCGATTAACTTCAAAGAGTCTTATATAACAGCTGAGCACCTCGTGCCTAGTCTAGTGGAGCATGGCGCTCCTAGTTGCCCAAGCGTTCCAGGAGCAACTCTCCAAGCGAGCATTAGAGAGTCCAGCTTTCACATTTGATCGAGGTCATGCATCATCAACTTTGGCATGCGCTTCATTGTGTCAGAAACAAGCAACAATGTGGCCTACTCCTTTCCAAGGTGATGGAGAATTTGAAAAGGAGCCAGCTCACGGCCAAGCACCTGATCCGGCATTGCTATCTCACAAGAAAGCAGACTTTATCATCAAATATAATACACTTGCAAATTGAAGGTGGAGATGTAATGTAACATAATGCTTCAGCCTAGGCACCTCAATCCCCACTGAATGAAGTGCTTTCACCATTTGCTTGAGCTCTAGAGATGCAGCTAAGAAGTTTATGGCCCAAGCATTTACCTGTGTAAAGGAATGAGTTTGTAAAAATCATAATAAATTATTAGACTAATGGTCTCCTTGAAACTCAAGCTTTTGCTCATTGTTATTGCTTCAATTTTGCCACTAGCATATGATCTTGGTTATGAACTCTGTTCCACCAAGCTCGACTAAATGCGGAAAAATATTTGAACCAACAAAATCTCTTTAAACGATCCAGGAGATTAATAGTGTGAGGAAAAGCGTAAGTCAATGCAAAAGTGAATACTCTTATAAAACTTCGTCATAAAATGAAGTTCACATGCCCAAGAACTCCGAGACTTTTGAATAACACCCTTTCTCTAATATCTCTTTGAAGTTCACGCATAAAATTTTAATCTCCTTTGGTGACTGACACTGAATAAAAACTTTGATTGGACAAGCATCCCTAGTTAAAATAGGATGACGTGTTGAAATTTTGGCCTAAGACAATAAGTTGAAGTTAAAGAGATTAATATACTCCTTCTTGAATCAATTCACTGTTACAACACAAAGACCATCGGAGGGATCTAGAAAAGGAATAGAGGAGAAAGATGAAAACACAGTAGGAAGTAATGGAAAGACAAAAGTGATGGAAGCAAAGGTAAAAAAGGGATGAAGGGGAAATAAAGTGAGAGGAATGGAAAAAATATAAAAAAATATGAAACAATGAGGAGAAGCTTTAAAATAATATTTAACATGATTGTATTGTAACCAATCCATACTAAGAATGAGGTTAAAATTTTGACTCGACACCACTTGCAACAATTGAAGTTCAAGCTCAAGATCTCCCACACATATAACTAGGTCCACCTCATCTCATGCATATACATGTGTATAATTGTTGCCATAAATAATAAAAATTGGCTTTATAGTACGACACAATTGTAAACGGCAACATGTGGCAATAGGTTGAGCAATAAAAGAAAAACTTGAGCCTATATCAACTAATATGAAGAGAATTATAAAAGATCTCTTGTTATAGAAATAGGCTTAAAAAGTAAACATTAGATGAACTTGTGCTAAGTGAACCCCTTGATAGTACTTTCGAAAGAAGGATGGAAGGGTCACTAACTTATTCACATAAAGGCTTTCCACTACTTGTGCGACTCCTTGTTTTTCAAAAGAATCTTTGTGTCAAGACTTTTTACCATAGTAGCACCAATAGGATATTATTAATGCCAAAGCCTTTACCCAAGAAATGAAGGACACCAATCTAGAAAACACTGATAACACCAATACACGTAGCCAATCTTATCACATACTCAATAGTAGATATCACAGCTATAACTATGTCCTTGCCCTTGTCCCTAAACACTAGTAACAATAACATTAACCTCTATTGGAACAAGACCATCTCCCACATAAAATGGTGCTAAAGGATATGTAGTAAAAAGTGGAAGAAGCAACATGTTATAATATTGTGTTTGTCTAAGAGTATTGTTAAAGGTGGCTAAAGTAAATGTATGCACAAGTCCTATAAGATTTTGACAAAGTGTTAACTACAACATTCTCAACTTGATCCGCTTCGATATATTTTGTTTCACATGAAACAAACTCTAGAAATAAATATTTAATTCAATCATTAACTTAGATGGCCCTTGACAAAAACAATGCAATTGTTGAAAAACATCATCATAATTGTCAGTATGTCCAAATGTTAAGAGAATGCTCCAATTTACACAAGTGGCTGCACTCAAACCATTTTACCACTATAATACCATCCCTTGGAGACATGTAGGAAATTTATACAAATACTGAGCATCATCTCAAGAATGATAAGTAACAATTTGTGAGACACAAAATCCCTAGGCCCCAAAGTGGAGCCAGAAGGGTGCCACGTGGTAGTGGCTGAAGTGAAAGCCAAACGAGCGTAACATATTTGGACTGAAAGCTCCGACTTGAAAGGTTTAGAGCGGGAGTGGAACTCTCAATGAAGTGCTTGAGGAACAAGCACGAAGTGAGCAATAAGTGAGTCTCTAGAAAAGGGACACAAGAGGACCTGAGATGGACCGAAATAGAGTCCGAGATGGAGTCCAAGAAGGATGTAAGCGACTAAATTTTCCATTTTACTTTAGTCACTTAACCACACCTCCAACCACTTGGAGGAGTCTCACTCACAACCTTCATAAGTCCTATTTCAGACTTGGGCTTGCTAACCCCGAGAATGGCATCCCCGCCATTCAACCTTTGCACTTGATCCAAGTGCTCCACGTGTCCGATCCCATGACCGACACCCCAAGTACCACTGATATATCAGCTTGTTATACTAAAGCCATGCCCCCTTTTACCTTGGTCACACCGGTGAATCTAACCACCACCTGGCATCCACAATCAGGCGCCATCTCCAGCCTGGCTGCGTGCTCTGCCGTCTTAGCC
>NW_003314305.1:46653-189562 GCF_000143415.4 Selaginella moellendorffii | reverse complement strand
CTTCCCAGGGGGCAGTTCTTCCCCCAACCCTAGGTTGGGCCTTCCGGGGCCATTTTTGGGGCCAAAAAAACCTTTCCGGGCCAAAAGGGGTCCAGGGGGGTCCAACCCCCCCATTTTCCCTTTTTTATTTTTGGAACCCCTGGAAGGCCCCCCCCCCCCCCCCCCCCCCCCAAGGGGACGATCGCTTTGGGCTTTCACCCAACTGCCTGTATTAGTATTTGGACTCGGACTTGGCTTGAACTCGGACTCGGACTCGGTCTTGGTCCCGGTTTCGGACTCGGACTTGGTCTCGGTCTCGGCTTTGGTCTCGGTCTCAGTCTCGGTTCCATCTCAGACTCCATCTCGAGTCCATCTCGGACTCCATCTCAGGTCCATCTCGGACTCCATCTCGGACTCCATCTCGGGTCCATCTCGGACTCCATCTCGGGTCCATCTCGGACTCCATCTCGGACTCCATCTCGGGTCCATCTCGGACTCCATCTCAGGTCCATCTCAGACTCCATCTCGGGTCCATCTCGAACTCCATCTCGGGTCCATCTCGGACTCCATCTTGGACTCCATCTCGGGTTCCATCTCGGGTCCATCTCAGGTTCCATCTCGGGTCCATCTCGGACTCCATCTCGGGTCCATCTCGGACTCGATCTCGGACTCCATCTCGGGTCCATCTCGGACTCCACCTCAGACTCCATCTCGGGTTCATCTCGGACTCCATCTCGGACTCCTCCACGTCTTATGTGTTGGTCCTTTTGGGTCCCTTTTTGGAGCCTCACTTATTGCTCGCTTCGTGCTCGTTCCTCAAGCACTTCGTTAAGAGTTCCACTCCCACTCTCGACCTTTTCAAGTCGGAGCTTTTTAGTCCAAACGTGTTACGCTCGTTTGGTTTTCGCTTCGGCCACCACCACATGGCACCCTTCTGGCTCCACTTTGGGGCCTAGGGATTTTGTGTCTCACAACTCCACCACCCATAGACAAAGTTCGATGTCCTCATCGAACGGTAAACCCTTTTATAAAGTAACACCCACATGTATTACCATTTCCATCATTGGCCCCCGGCCAATATTTGTCTATGGTTTGACACCAAAGGCTCACCATGCCTTGTCCATCCTCTAAGGAGCATAGTCTCTCCAACATAGAGACTCATTCAGCCACCTGGGGTGGTTTGCTCCCTTTTATTGGTTCAGTTCTTGCTAAACCTGTTAGAGACATCGTCTCTAACTCAATTCCACTACTCATTCTTGAGTAATCTCAGATTCTATCGACATAACCTTTGCACTTTGAAACATTTACTTTTGACTTCTTGAAGTCAATTTTCTAGGTGTCTCCGACACCTTGCATTGCACATATTGTGCAAGTCCACTTCCCTATCCTAGGAAGTCCTCTACTTCAGGGCACCATCATCCTCTTTTCTATTTTGTGCCACCCTTGGCACTACGTTCCAATTATCATCATTTGTGCCAAGGTTGTCCATAGCCCTATCCTTTGGCTACTTTGTCACTCCTCACTTAGAACTTTTATTTTGCCAAATTGGAGCACTTGCGAATTTAATCTTGGAAGTCCACTTCCTTTCCCGCAATCCGTTAGCATCAAACACATTAGTGTTCCTTGGCTAACCTCGCCATTTGGATTCCTCCCATTAAATTCTATAGTCCAAACTTGGCCACTAGTCTTTTGTTCCTATCCATTGATTGTTGCATCGAGTAACAAAGGATCATTACCTCCCTCCTTGAGGTATTCTTTTGGTTCCATGGCAAAGCTCTATTTCGCTAAGTCCAGAGGGTGCTCACCCCTAGTAGGTCTCTTTAGTAACTTCTGCTATGGGCCCCTTCCACGGCCCAACATTGTGACCCCCTTTCTAGAGACTACTTTCTTGAACTCACAATACCATTGTATCATCGTAGTTCATTTCCCTTAGGTGTCCTTCCCACTTGGTCACCTTGACCAAGCCACACTATTATCAATAGTTCAAATCAACGCTTTGAACTAGGAACTTTGTTCCTTAACCTCAAAAGGACTTCGTCCTTGTTTAGCCATACGATCACCTAGTGATATAATCTTGGCACCTTGACAAGTTTGCCAATAAGTACTAGATCTCCCAGACCTTTAACTTGTTGACTATGACCCCGAGGGCATCTCCCACACTTGGTGGTGTGCCCAAGCTAGCCCTTCCGGCCAAGGGTCCATAGCAACTGAGACTGGGTGTCCCCATCCCATTCACCACGTCCTTGGTGCCACTCGCACCAAAGTGTTCAAGTTAGATATGCCGAGCCACACTAAGCAATCTAACCGTGTATCACGACTCTGGAGCATCCCCCGCTTGGTGGTGTGCCCAAGCCAGTCTCCTCACTGAGAGTCCATGACCACCGAAATATGAGTGTCCTTATATTCCAAACCATCACCACGCCCTAGTGATTTGGGACTCGAACCCAAACACTAGAGGGTCGGGACTCAAACCCAACTTCCGTATATGCATCTACAGACGGCATCACCCAGGATGCCTGGCGTAACTCATCACGCCGGTGCATCAACTTATACTTAAAGCATGCTACAGATCACAGCTTAGGAACCTAGTTCCTCCACACTGTTAAGTCCTCTCATTTGACAAATCTGTGATCATGCATGGACTCCTCCATGCTTGGCCCCATGGCCCACCCTTTTTGAAGTTATCACCTTCAACTAGGGTATTTGTTCCCCCAACTTGCCAATCTCACTTGGCAAGTCCTCTGACCACTATAACATGGTTCCTGCATAAGCGTGAAAGTTCTTGGCCATCGACTTTCATTCAAAGCCCTCTCTTTGAACACTCAGGAACTACTTCCCTAACCTTGATAGCCTTGCCTCACAGCAAGCTTCAAGACCACGCTTTTGCTGCGCCACTCTGATTTCGCGCGTTTCATGAACCATCTACACTTGGCCTTTCTAGGTACTAAGCTACCTAGAATCGTTTTTGGGAACCTTGAAGGAACTCTGTCCCTTAGCTTGCTAAGGCCTCCCTTTTCACAAGTTTTATAGTTGCCATATAGTCTAACATGGACAATTCCATATTTTAGACTCTCCATGGCATCATGGTTGCTAGCAACAACATCCTCGAGCACCCTCTTGATTCTCCACTCCCAACTTGCATAACCACCGTTGGATATGCCCTTTGATTTCTATGGTTCAGTTCCATCCCAATACTACTTGCCTTTTGGCCCTATATGTTTCCTTTGGTTATTCTCCTCCAGACTAGGAGGATAGCTTTGCACATTTTACTATGCCTTAGCAAGTATTCTTAGGGATGAACTTACCCAATAGCCTAGGGAGTGGTTCCTCAATCTTGGGCATGCTCACCTTATAATCCCACACATCAGGATTAATGTTGCTACTTATGGGCCTTTATATGCCCATCACTAGCCTTGCCAAAATTCCATTTTTGGCTTTGTCCAATTCAGGTAGACAGTCTTCTCCTGTCTCCACAACCTTGGACATTTGGATAGCACCTACTATCCATCATTCGCTAGGGACTTAGTCCCTTGGGCCTTATTTATTGCCTTTGCGACACGAAACACCACCTCTTGGTGTTCTAGAGTGTTTGGGTGTCCCAATGATGGCTTCTTGACAATGAGCATTCCCGTTTATGATATTGACTTACTATATCGCAATATAAGCAATTTATCCCCCGTAAGGGTATATCTAACTTCTTTATGCCATTAAGAAGTCTTGGGTAGCTACCTTCTACCCATTTAACCAATTATCTTGCACCTCTTGCTTAGTTGCCCCATAGTTATCAAGTCCTACAACTCATTGTTTGGTGCTTCCACACCTTCATAATTATCTGGGTCACCACACTCCAACCGCATGCCTTCCAGCTTAGACCATGCCATTCCCGCTTCCGTTGGGATTCCCTTGGCAAGTCATAACCTCAAGGTATCACACCTTGGCACATTTGGTATCTCCACACCATTGGCCCCACGAGCCTACCCTTATGACACTACTTCTTAGTGTCTAGGTCTTTGCCAAGACCAATATAGTTGTTCTTCATGCTAACTATCCGTTAGCACCGCACCATAGTGTTTGCACCTAACTCTGGGCCAAAGTTGCTTTCTTTTGGGAACATCTTTCCCACAACTTTAGTACGGCACATTTTGCCATCAATGGGATACCTACTGTTCTCATACTTGGATCTTATGATCCTCCCCATACCTCATGGGGCACCATACACCTCAGTCCAAATGCTCCAACCAATCCCTTAGGACCATTCCTTGACTCCACTTGAGTCATCCAACATTTTGGACTTTGCTAATTCAACAACCTGTGAGGTCTCAGTCTTAGAGGTGCCAACTCACTGGAATACAACTTCTTGTATTTATGTCTTACTCACAAGGACAATCTTTGCAAGTGTTACTCTGACACTTGATGATTTTCTTGGGGCTAACCTTTGCCCCCCAGGACCACTTGTCCATGTGATGAGAATAGCAACTCATCTTTAAGTACACCCCCAACTCCTTGGGTTGTTCCAACATTTATTAGAGGTAGCCCTGGCTACCATTTCAAGGACTGGTGTCCTCTTCTGTATTTGATCTCCCACGGTCAACAATTCCGGTCTCAAATTTATGAGTACCAGCCTCAACCATATAAGGGTAGTCTTGTGACTCCTTTATTGTTTTGGAGTCTACATCTTTCCTGTGATCCCAACTATAGTTGTTTACCACAACTACATTAGCTCGTTTGCTGCGTCAAACGCTCATCGGGATCACATCCTCAGCTCTTTGAGGAAACCCTTATACTGTTCCCAAGATCCTAAAGTCGTTCCCTTACTGGCCCTTTTCCATCCACCATGTCATGCACAAGTTCATGCATGAACTTGAGTGGAGAGCCATGTCCTTTCGACATGCTACTCCTTGAGGATAGGTCCATATCTAGGACCTTCCGATTCCAATACAAGTGGTGATATACTTGGCCACTAATAAGAGTCGGACTAAGGAACAGCTCTGATACTAAGTTGTAAGCGACTAAATTTTCCATTTTACTTTAGTCACTTAACCACACCTCCAACCACTTGAAGGAATCTCACTCACAACCTCCATAAGTCCTATTTCAGACTTGGGCTTGCTAGCCCCAAGAATGGCATCCCCGCCATTCAACCTTTGCACTTGATCCAAGTGCTCCACGTGTTTGATCCCATGACTGACACCCCAAGGTACCACTGATATATCAGCTTGTTATACTAAAGCCATGCCCCTTTACCTTGGTCACACCGATGATCTAACACCACCTGCATCACAATCCCATCTCTCAAGGACTAAGCCATCCGTCCATAAGTGATCATTCCAGATCCACTCCTTAGCATCCTTAGGATGCCCACAGACATAGGGAATAGCCTTCCCCAATATCCTCTTTTCCAGTTTTCACCAAGTCCTTTTCTTCCCATGGCTGTATTTGCCAACACTGCCACTAGATCAATGCCCACTGGCCCGACCACTAAGTCCCACGGTCCTCTGGGACTTCCTCACCCCTCGACTGCATCCTTGGTCACTACACCAGAGGACTACTCCTCTTCCTTTCCAGAGTCTGGCCTTTGGGACAACATTTCGGAACATCGTGGCCCTACGCGGGCCTCATGGGTACTCTCCCCGCCTTTCGCCTTTGGGTGCTCTAGCCATGGGCTTAGAGCGAGGTTCCGTTGAGCCACACCAGGTATCCAAGTAGGTAGTGCCACCCACACTTGGACTGGGAGCATCGGTCAGCCGATCTCTCGGGGGAACTAGAGCCGGCTTTTGAACACTTCACCAAACTACACCGTTTGTCGGTCTGTATTCACTCTAGTCTTGGACTTCCAAGTGGTCAGTTCATCACCCAACACTGGGTCTGGCCTTCTTGGGCCAAACTGGCCTTTCCTGGCCAAACTGGCTCCACTGGGCTCCAACCCCCACACTCTCCCTACTATACTTTTGGAACCCCCCCCCCCCCCGGGGGACGATCGCTTTGGGCTTTCACCCAACTGACTGCCTATATTAGTATTTGGACTCGGACTCGGGCTTGAACTTGGACTCGGACTTGGTCCCGGTTTCGGACTCGGACTCGGTCTTAGTCTCGGTCTCGGCCTCGGTTCCATCTCGAGTCCATCTCGGACTCCATCTCGGGTCCACCTTAGACTCCATCTCAGACTCCATCTCGGACTCCATCTCGGGTCCATCTCGGACTCCATCTCGGGTCCATCTCGGACTCCATCTCGGACTCCATCTCGGGTCCATCTTGGGTTCCATCTTGGGTCCATCTCGGGTTCCATCTCGGGTCCATCTCGGGTTCCATCTCGGGTCCATCTCGGACTCCATCTCGGGTCCATCTCAGACTCCATCTTGGATTCCATCTCGGGTCCATCTCGGACTCCATCTTGGGTCCATCTCGGACTCCACCTCGGACTCCATCTCAGACTCCATCTCGGACTCCTTCACGTCTCATGTGTTGGTCCTTTTGGGTCCCTTTTTGGAGCCTTACTTATTGCTCGCTTCATGCTTGTTCCTCGAGCACTTCGTTAGGAGTTCCACTCCCACTCTCAACCTTTTCAAGTCGGAGCTTTTTAGTCCAAACGTGTTACGCTCGTTTGGATTTGGCTTCGGCCACCACCACATGGCACCCTTCCGGCTCCACTTTGGGGCCTAGGGATTTTGTGTCTCACAAAGGAGCCCAAGATGGACCTGAGACAGACCCGAGATGGAGTCTGAGATGGACCCAAGATGGAGTCCGAGATGGACCCAAGATGGAGTCGAGATGGAGTCCAAGATGGATTCGAGATGGAGTCCAAGATGGACCCAAGATGGACCCAAGATGGAGTCCGAGATGGAGTCTGAGATGGAACCGGGACTAAGACTAAGACTGAGACCAAGTCCGAGACCGAAACCGAGTTCGAGACTGAATCCGAGTCCAAGTCCGAGTCTGAATACTAATACAGATAGTTAGGTGAAAGCCCAAAGTGATTGTCCCTTGGGGGGGAGGGTGGAGCCCAGTGGAGCCAGTTTGGCCAGGAAAGGCTAGTTTGGCCAGGAAAGGCTAGTTTGGCATAGGAAGGCTGTACCCAAGTGTTAGGTGATGAACTGACCACTGGGAAGTCCAAGACTAAAGTGAATACAAACTGACAAGTAGGGTAGCTTGGTGAAGTGTTCAAAAGCCGGCTTTAGTTCCCCTGGGAGATCAAATGGTCGATGCTCCCAGTCCAAGTGTGGGTGGCATTACCTACTTGGATACCTAGCGTGGCTCAACAGAACCTCGCTCTAACCTCATGGCTATAGCACCCAAAGGCGGAAGGCGAAGAGAGTACCCATAAAGCCTGCGTAGGGCTATAGTATTCCAAAATGTTGTCCCAAAGTTTCAGACTGTGGAAAGGAAAAGGAGTAACCCTTTGGTGTGGTGACCAAAGACATAGTCACACAATGAGGAAGTCCTAGAGGATAGTAGGATTTAGTGGTCAGGCCTATATGCCTTGATCTAGTGGCAATGTTGGCAAATACGGCCATAGACAAGAAGGGACTTGGTAGGGACCGGAACGGAGATGTTGGGGAAGGCTATTCCCCATGTTTGTAGGCATCCTAAGGATGTAAGGGAGTGGATCTGGGATGACCACTCATGGATGGATGGCCCAGTTTTTGAGAGACGGGATTGCAATGCAAGTGGTGTTGGACCACTGATGTGACCAAGGTTAATGGGCATGGCCTAGTGTAATGGGCTAATATATCGGTGGTACCTTGGGATGTCGGTCATAGGATTGGACACGTGGAGCATTTGGACCAAGTGCAAAGGTTGAGTGGCATGGATGCCATTTTCGGGGTTAGCAAGCCCCAAGTCCTGAATTGGACAAGTGACTAAAGTAGAATAAAAATACTAGTCACTTACACAATCACCATAAAGTGATTGAATCAATGATACATATTATTCTTAAAATTCTCATAAAAGAATTCTAGTGGAACATAAGGATTGGTAGTAAGTGTGGGAGGAATTGTACCATACGCTGTAAATATTGTCATCAATTAAGTTTGATTGTTTAATTGCAACTATATAACATTGATCAATTGCATCAATTGCTATTTTAAAGTTAGAGCTATTGCTCTATTATGAAAATGAATGAAAAAGAAAAAAACAAAAGAAAAAAATATTTAAAAAGTTATAAGGAAGTGAGATTTAAATAATGCTAAAGTTAAATCTAAACCAAAATCCTAAATCCAAGCATTTCTTAGAGACAATCAAAGTTGCCTCTCACCTCCACCAATGTGAGTGTATAGAATATGACAATGTAGTATAAAAATGTGCATATTAATTAGCTCAAAAACCTTAACTTTTATATAAAAGTGAGTGGTTCACTAACAGCTTTCAAAATCCCATTATGTTAATATTAACATGTTACATCATAGCTATATACTTGGATTTCACAAAATAATTACTATAAAGATTAACTTTTATTTTAAGATTACAAGGTGTAAATAATGGTATTTATAAAGTGATTTCAATACTTGTATTTTGGAACACTAAAATATAGAATGTTGCAAACTATATATTATAATAGATTAGATGAAAGTTTTCTCTCAATATAGTATGTAGCCCATTCTTAACAGCTAAATCAACTTTTAAAATTTATTTACTAAATTATAATTTGATACAAAATCACTTAAGCATAAAAATATGAATTATTTAACAAAATGATTTAAAAATTATAAAGTTTTATTAATGCTCACTTTTTGCAAGTAACTTATACTTCCTTAACTTTAGTTGGGAGTGCAAAACTATAAAAATAGTTTTCTTGGAATATATTAAACCTCTCATATTAAAATTATATCATTAGTTATTATTGTTGTATTCCTATGTTTTTCATTTATAAATATTACAAAATACTATATATTACACCTTCAGCACTAATTTTTTAAAAGTATTTTAATAATATTTACTAATTTTTGTTTTAAATGTTGTTAGTTGTAGAAATTAATTTTTATATAGGTTCATATTTAAATTTAAATTTAAATTTTAAAAGTTAGTTAAAAGCTTTAAAATATGTTGTATTCTGGTGGATTAATTGGTATGAGAAAGCATATTAAATTACTTATATATATCTTTTTAAAATCAAATGAAATAAAACTAATAATGAATATAAAAATAATAATAGAAATTTATGTATGTCACTCTATATCTATATCTATATCTATATCTATCTAACTATCTATCTATATATATCTATCTCTCTCTCTTTCTTTCTCTCTCTCTCTCTCTCTCTCTCTCTCTCTCTCTATATATATATATATATATAAAAGTTTTTTTGAAATTTTTATGTCATAATAGATTATGAGGTTTTAAATTATTGTAACTATTTACAAATTCTCATCTAATTTATGAAGGTAAAAAGTTATATTTTGATTCATCAATGATTCACATAACAAAATTTTGTTACAATACAAAAACTGAATTTAAACAGTAAATGTTTTTCAAGAAGACAAAGGATATTATGATACACTTTTAGTTTACGTTTTAAAAATAAAAATTTAGTATTTTAATTTATCAAAACATATATATTCTACAAGTATATATATTATTTCTAAAGATTAGTTTGGCATTACTTTTATTTTAGGGCTGCTCCCTGATGGAACGCGGCAGATTGACTGGTGCGGGGAACAACAGTCACGGCATCAGCGTCAAGTAAGAAATCTCCCACCTTTTCCCTCTTAATTTCGATCTTTTCTAGTGGCGCCTTTGATGGCGCCCCCGCCAAGTCTAGCCAAGGACGCCGCAAAGCTATGCGCTGGTACTACACTCACAAACAGTCTTTCGGGTTTGGCCCCATTCTCTCCTTTCTTTATGCCTTTAGCTCTAGTGTCAACTAGAGAGATTCCTCCGGCTGGGAATTCGAAGAGGGCGATGAATTGGAATTGAAGAATGAGGAGCCGGAGCTTGTAAAAGCCTGGATCCGGCAGGATGATCTTTTTCAAGAGCTGCTTTTGAGCTAGGGACCGGCGGGTGTAGGAACCTCGTTGATGTACAAGGTGCGGTTAAGGCACTTCACTGTGCTGGACAAGAAAACTTCTTCCTTTTGTTTTGGTGGACATAAATTCTAGGAAACTCGCAGTGCCCATCTAGAAGCATGAGATATTATGCAATGAAGTGCAGTTTATTACTTTGTCAAACTCGCCACCTGCCCTGCTCCTTGCTTTGGCGGTAAGCATGTCGACATAGAATTCATGTACGTTGCTTTCTTCTGCCGACGCATAGTGGAGCAGGTAAGCCAAGCTCAGATCATCTGTTCGTTCATGTTGACAGTGTAGCAGAGAGAAGGCTGGCGTTCTCGTCACCCAGACCACCACCGCACCACAAAAGGAAAACGTACATCTGACGGGATTGAATCTCGAAATCTCAAGAACCTGTTGATGCTTCGGCCAGTAGTGGCTGTTTTTAAAAGCCCCTGAAACGTCTGTGTATCTTTTCAAAGTTTCTTTTGCTATTGGCAATACAATGCATCAATACAAAGATCCTCTTCCACATCACGAGTCTTAACTGCTGGGAGAGAAACATCTAATTGTAGTCTATGCATCATTAGTCTGTCTATCTTTTGCTTCCCAAACCCAATCCTCCAAAACTTTTCATGTGCGTTTGAATGATGATCCATCTTTAATTCAGACCATGGATAAACCATAGCATTGTTAGTGCAACCCAAAAGCACGATATTTGGATTTACTTTTTGCATTGCGGCCAGTCCAGCTTCATAAACTTGTATTGCATTCGTTCGTTGATGGGCATACTTGCCATTTTGGTCCCACTGTATTGCAACCAAAGCTTGAACCAAAGTGCAATTCGCTATCATTGACAGTTCCAAAGCCCAAATTATCAAACCAAGAGCTCGGATCAAACTGTTTTCTCTCCGTAGCCTTAGTACTTCCCGATCTTGCAAATGCTCTGATTGACTAAAATAATACATTTGCAAGAAATTGATCTCTTCACCAGTAGCTGCAACATCTGAGGATTCATCATCCACCATGATAGTCCATGGAAGCTCAAAACCCAAGTTCTCCAACTTCTTTTTGTAATCCCAAGAACCAGATTCCTTTGTCATGTGAGACATAGAAAAGATATTGTAGCTACACCTTAAGCAGCAACCCTCCATGATCTGTTGCACAAGAGGTATGTTCCTACACTCTCTACCCGAGCTAAAAAAATGCATCTGCACATTGGGGATTGCATTGAGAACTGACAAGAATTCAGAACTCCCATGCATTGGTGTGTAAAAAGCATTGGCATACTTTGAATCTTCAGTTTCCCTAACTAGTGTTTCATCTAAATCTAGAATAATATAGCAATTTTGCATCCTGTTATACTCCCAATTTCCTCGCTCTCTCTTTCTCTAGATCTAGACCTTGCAAGTGATAAGCTTGCCCTAACCCTTATGGCGAATTGCCTTTCGTGTATTCTCAATATATTCTTTATTTCCCTTTGATATAGATTCAACCTTCCTCTTACATCCTGTTTTTTTTCCAGCTGGGATGAAAAACAGGATGTAAGAGGAAGGTTGAATCTATTTCATCGAGATAAAAGCGTCTTTCTAGAATTTCTGGATCCAGGGACGACACCGACTTTGTAAGAAATCAGTGGCTCGAGAAATCCTTGTCCGAGATTTACCACTTCTTTGGTCAAGTCCCTGAGGCCCCCGAGACAGGAAAGTAACGACGCAGTAAAGTCTCCAAAACCACACAACTCGAGGGAAATTGCCAACAGAAATTGCAACAGAGCAACAGCTGAGAGGAAATCGAAACGAAAGTGTTCAAAAGCGAAGCCTGATGACGGAGAGCTTGGACGACGTAACCTTTCACCTCGTTCGCATTAACTATAACACCAACAAAAAACGAATTGTGTCTTACTTGCCTTTGCGACAGAGTCCTGGATCCACTGTCTCCACTGCCTTCGAGAAACTGGAAGACGAATACAGTCAACATCAAAGGAGCCAAGACAATGCCATGATGAAGATCCCGTGGCATCAACAGGTTAGATTTTATCCATGCAGCCAGTGATCCCAAAGCTCATCAGCAGTGGCAGGAGACGAGAAGAAAAGCTCCACCACGAAGTTTGGAGCTCAAGATGATCAACGCCGAGCTCCAAAAGGAGAGGGAAAAACATTGGGTAGAGTGGATTCGCAAGCGTCTCCCAACAGATAGAAAAGTCTTTCTTCAAGGAGCTCATCGCTGATTTTGGATTTGGTTTTTTTTTTGGATTATATAGGTACAGTGTACCGTATAAAACGTTTGTCCTCCCAGAAATTGTCTTGGCGAGCTGGGGCATAGATTTGTTATGTGCGCGATTTTTACTGTGGCGTTTCTATGCGAACTCCTGACGCGTTTTTCTTGTTTGATCTCTATCGTGTGGTTCTCTAGAAATTATCTGTTGTTCAGGTATTGGGAACTCAGGGAAAGCAATTTTTCTTTTTGTTATAAACTTGGTTTGTCTTCTTTTTTGGGGGGGTTGCGGATTCTAGCAGTCCTCTGGTTGCGAGATTATTTTTGGAAATTATCAAGTCGCTTTGAGACCTGGACGCCGTGGGAGGCCTGCACGAGTTTATGAACTGGCCACTGCTCACGGATTCCGGTGGCTTTCAAATGGTGCGCTACCTTTCTTTTATTGCGACTCAGGTATCACTTTACACTTGGCAGACGTCAAGTGACATTTCTGTTTTAATGTTTTTTTGGATCGACTGGTTGCAGCCGCCTGTGGATGGCATGCAACAAAAATTCAATGTAAGCTATGGTCGTGTTGCGTTGCTCATTTAGCATTTCAAAATGAATCATCCAAGAAAGAGATGAAGAGCGAGAAGTATCCTTAGAGAGGAGCATTTGCGCTGGGATGGATATGCCGCTGTGGACAAGTTCCAGGGTGTACATGCTAAAAGACCATGATTTTATTTCTTTGCTCGCGCTCATACAATTACTTTGTGAAATGCTCAAGAAGATCAAGCTCAAGAAGATCATAAATGCCGAAGGAAACGAGAAGAACTATGGATGATGATCACGCTTGCGACACCTTTTTTAAATTACGAGCATCCTCTTCAGGTTTTTGGATATTTTCACTAGAACACCATCCATCGAGCAAGACTACATTTGACAGGACATCACCCCGCTTGCGAGATGTTTGTTTTTTTTCTTCTTCCTTTTAAATATTTGTTTTCGTGCACTCCGCCTTGAAATGTCTTTGTTTTCTGTTCTGACATTGTTTTCGTCCTATAATCAGGTCTATCAGTGTACACAATGGGAAACGATGGCCAGAAATGGACAGCTCCAAAGAAAAACCAAAAGCTCTACCAAGTTTCCAAAGTTCTGCATCAACATATCTAGTAAGAATGCAACGAGAGATTCTCAGCACATCCAATTACTTGTGCTCCCCCTGGAGCCTCCAAATAGAAAGAATGGCCAAACCAAAAGAGGATTCCACACCTACCTAAAATCCGCAGCAAAAAATCATTACCTGGTTTGGCCTCAGAGGTGAGCAAATGGTTCTTTAGGAAGATCATTTGCCAGTATGGGGCTCCTCACACGGTTCTTTGGGACAAAGGAAATTTTCCGAAAGATGCCTCAAATCGGCCAGGGTATAGCATCGCACCATATCAACACATTGGGTATGTGTGCAAATGGACGCTCACCACAAAGAACTTCCTGCAAAATTGGGAGCAAGCTATTTTAGGATGCTTGATGGGGTATTAGGCGACCAGGCAAGAAAATACTCCAATGATGTAGTACATTTGAGATCACCATATGGTTGAGGTAGATTTAGAGAGTCACAAACTCTCACATGTGTATGTATAACAATGATGATATCTTAGCTATAGAGTTTCTCTTCTTCCTTAGTTTTCAATAGGATATTCCATATAGAAGACCCATCACCAACTTGACGAAGATCCTCATCAGCAGATCTTACTGACTACATCAAGAGTAATTTTTCAAATATTGCAAGTCAAACTTAGAACACGTGCAAGTGGCATAAGTCAAGAAGTATAGAAAAGAATTTATGGATGGAGGGACCCTTGTGAAGAGAGGAGCATCTAAATTGCCTAATATAAATATAAATAAATATAAAAATAATTATGAGGTCCAAAGTGTATTGCTATGATGTTGTATACTTACACCTGTATATAAGTTAAAGTTTTTGGGCTAATTGATATGCATATTTTGTATTTTATTTTTATATTCTGTGCATTCACAGAACTACAAAAATTTGCATATCAATTAACCCAAAAACCTTAATTTATATACAGGAGTGAGTGGTTTGGATTAAAATCAATCTGACAGCTACTAAAATCCCATTACGCTAATATTAATATACGGCATGGTAGCCACACACTTGAACCTCAATCATCCCCTCCTCTCAGAATGATGGAAAACTATCAAAGTTTTCTTATGGATGGACTAGGACTTCGAAGAACATCAGGAGGAGGCATCAATGGATTTATAGGTGGTGCCAATTGTTCTTGATCCCTTTATACAAAACATTTTAACTTTTGCACATGCACAATTTCTGAAGGATCGATCTATTGAACGTTATGCCAAACCTTATAAACTTGCAATCCAACTTGCCGCAACATTTGATATGGTCTTTTCCACTAAGTAAGAAGCCTCTTAGATAAACCACGTATCGTAATATGAGGAAAATAGACTAATACTAAGTCATCCACTTTGTACTCTACAAATGGATAATGATGGGAGTTATAGTGCTATTGTTGTTCAACTTGTACGCAGCCTAAGTGTTCAACAAACTCTGCTTGGACAAGTAGAAGAATGCTTATTAAATATTAATCCCATGACCTAGCATCAGTAATTCATGGCAATCGCGAAGGTAAACCCAACTCCATTTGTGATATTGAATCATAACTATATAGGAGTTTATATGGTGAAGCACCAATAGAACTCTGCACCTCTGTAACATACACATACCGAAAAGATGGCAAATAATCATTTCAATTTGAATGCTAAAAATTCATGTACTTCACGATCATCCTTTTGAAGGTCTAAATAAACAGTTCCACCAAACCTTCTGACTATGGATAATAAGAACTCATGAAAGTGTGGCATATCCCCAACCGAGACATCAAAATATGAAATGCCTCGGCTATAAATGTAGGACTATTATCCAAAAGAATCTGCTTTAGACAAGAATGCTAGAACACCACTTGATTGAAGATGAAGTATCCAACAATAGTTGCAAACGCACTACCAAAAGCATTAATTTTCACCTAGCGAGTCAAGTAATTAAAAGCAATAATAACATACTCATTGCTAGCAGTTGATCGTGGAAAAAGTCCCATCAGATTAAATACTACCAACTTAAACGGACAAGAAACTGCAATTAACTCCAATGTGAGACACAAAATCCCTAGGCCCCAAAGTGGAGCTGGAAGGGCGCCACGTGGTAGTGGCTGAAGCGAAAGCCAAACGAGCATAACATGTTTGGACTAAAAGCTCCGACTTGAAAGGTCGAGAGCGGGAGTGGAACTCCCAACAAAGTGCTCGAGGAATGAGCACGAAGCGAGCCATAAACGAGGCTCTAAAAAGGGACCCAAAAGGACCAACACATGACACGTGGAAGTGTCCGAGATGGAGTCCGAGGCGAACCCGAGATGGAGTCCGAGATGGACCCGAAGTGGAGTCCGATATGGAGTCCGAGATGGAGTCCAAGATGGACCCGAAATGGAGTCCGATATGGAGTCCGAGATGGAGTCCAAAATGGGGTCTGATATGGAGTCCGAGATGGAGTCCGAAATGGGGTCCGATATGGAGTTTGAGATGGAGTCTGAGATGGAGTCCGATATGGAGTCCGAGATGGACCGAGATGGAGTCCGAGATGGACCCGAGATGGAGTCCGAGATGGACCCGAGATGGAGTCTGAGATGGACCCGAGGTGGAGTCCGAGATGGACCTGAGGTGGAGTCCGAGATGGAGTCCGAGATGGAACCGAGACCGGGACCGGGACCGAGACCGGGACCAAGACCGAGACCGAGACCGAGTCCGAATCCGAATTCGGGACCGAGACCGAGTCTGAGTCCGAGTCTGAGTCCGAGTCCGAATACTAATACAGGCAGTTGGGTGAAAGCCCAAAGCGATCGTCCCCCAGGGGGGGGGGGGGGCTGCGGGGGGTTCCAAAAGTATAGTAGGGAGAGTGTGGCGGTTAGAGCCCAGTGGAGCCAGTTTGGCCAGGAAAGGTCAGTATGGCCCAGGAAGGCTAGACCCAGTGTTGGGTGATGAGCTGACCACTGGGAAGTCCAAGACTAGAGTGAATACGGACCGACAAGTGGGGTAGCTTGGTGAAGTGTTCAAGAGCCGGCTCTAGTTTCCCCGGGAGATCGACTGGCCGATGCTCCCAGTCCAAGTGTGGGTGGCACTACCTACTTGGATACCAGGCGTGGCTCAATGGAACCTCGCTCTAAGCCCATGGCTAGAGCACCCAAGGGCGGAAGGCGGGGAGAATACCCAGGTGGCTCGCATAAGGCCACAGTGTTCCGAAATGTTGTCCCAAAAGCCCAGACTGTGGAAAGGAAGAGGAGCAGTCCTCTGGGGTAGTGACCAAGGATGCAGTCGTGTGGTGAGGAAGTCCCAGAGGACCATGGGACTTAGTGGTCGGGCCTGTGAGCCTCGATCCAATGGTAGTGTTGGCGAACACGGCCATGGACGAAAAGGGACTTAGTGGGGACTGGAATGGAGATATTGGGGAAGGCTAATCCCCATGTCAATGGGCATCCTAAGGATGCTAAGGAGTGGATCTGGGATGATCATTCATGGATGGATGGCCCAGTCTTTGAGTGACGGGACTGGGATGCAGGTGGTGTCAGACCATCGTTGTGACCAAGGTGAATGGGCATGGCCTTAGCGTAACAGGCTGATATGTTGGTGGTACCTTGGGGTGTTGGTCATGGGATCGGACACATGAAGCACTTGGACCAAGTGCACGAAGTTGAGTGGCGGGGATGCCATTCTCGAGGCTAGTAGGCCCAAGTCAAAAATAGGACTTATGGAGGTTGTGAGTGAGACTCCTCTAAGTGGTCGGAGGTGCGGTTAAGTGACTAAAGTAAAATGAAAAATTTAGTCGCTTACAATTTGGTATCGGAGCTGTTCCTTAGTCCGACTTTTATTGGTGCTCAAGTATATCATCACTTGTGTTGGCATCGGAAGGTCCGAGGAGTGGGCCTATCCTTGTGGAGTAGCAAGTCGGGAAGACATAGCTCTCCATTACAGTTCACGTGTGAACTTGTAAACGAGGTGGTGGATAAAAAAGGGCCAATAATGGAACGACTTTGGGATCTTAGGAACAGTATAAGGTCTCCTCAGAGAGGAGGATGTGATCCAAATGAGCGTTTGACGCAGCAAATGGGTTAACGTAGTTGTGATAAATAACTATAGTTGGGATTACGGGAAAGATGTAGACTCCAAAACAATAAAGGAGTCACAAGATTATCCTCATATAGTTGAAGTTGGTGCTCATGAATGTGAGACCAGAGGTAATGACCGTGGGAGGTCAAATACGAAAGAGGACTCAAGTCCTTGAAATGGCAGCCGGGGCTACCTTTAATAAATGCTGGAACAACCCAAGGAGTTAGGGGGTGTACTTAGAGATGAGTTGGTATTCTCATCACATGGACAAGTAGTCTTAAGGGGCAAAGGTTGCCCCAGAGAACAAAATCAAGTGTCAGAGTAACACTTGTGAAAATAGTCCTTTTGAGTATGACAGGAATGCAAGAAGTGTATTCCAGTGAGCTAGTGCCTCACAAGTAGGACCTTACGGGTCTGTGGATTAACCAAGTCCAAAACTGCTGGATGACTCAAGTAGAGTCAAAGGATGGTCCTAAAAGGACTGATGGAAGCATTTGGACTGAGGTGTGTTGTACCCCACAAAGGATGGGGGGGGATCATAGGATCCAAGGATGAGAACAGAGGGTATCTCATCGATGGCAAAATGTGCCATGCTAAAGTCGTGGGAAAGGTGTTCCTAAAAAGAAAACAACTTTGACACAAAGTTGTGTGTGACCTCTATGATGCAGTGTTAACGGATGGTTGGCATGAGAAAGTGGTATTGGTCTTGGCAAAGACTTAGACACAAAGAAGAAGTGTCATAGAGGTAGGCTTGTGAAGCCGATGGTGTGGAGACACCAAATGTGCCAAGGTGTGATACCTTGAGGCTATATTAGTGGGTTCATGAGAACCCCTTGCCAAAGGAATCCCAATAGAAATGGGAATGGCATAGCCTAAGCTGCAGAGCATGCAGTTGAAGTGTGGTGACCCAGATAATGATGGAGGTGTGGAAGCACCAGCAATGAGTTGTAGGACTTGACAACTACGAGGCAACTAAGCAAGAGGTGCAAAATAATTGGTTAAACGGGTAGAAGGTAGCTATCCAAGCCTTCTTAATGGCATAGGGAAGTTGGATATACCCTTACGGGGGATAAGTTGCTTATGTTGCGATATAGTAAGTTAATGTCATAAAAGGAAATACTCATTGTCAAGGAAGCCGTCATTGGGACACCCGAACACTCTAGAACACCAAGAGGTGGTGTTTGATGTCGCGAGGGCAGTAGATAAGGCCCAAGGGACTAAGTCCCTAGCGAATGATGGATAGTAGGTGCTATCCAAATGTCCAAGGTGGCAGAGACAGGAGAAGATTGTCTACTCGAATTGGACAAAGCCAAAAGTGGAATTTTGGCAAGGCTAGCGATGGGCATGCAAAGGCCCGTAAGCAACAACGTAATCCCGGTGTGTGGGATTATAGGGTGAGCATACATGGATTGAGGAACCACTCCCTAGGCTATCGGGTAGGTTCATCCCTAAGAATACTTGCTAAGGCATGATAGAAAGTGCAAAGCTATCCTCCTGGTCTGGAGGAGAATGACCGAAGGAAAGGTGTGAAGCCAAAAGCAAGAAGTAAGGGGATAGAACCAAACCATAGGAATCGAAGGGCATAACCAAGGTTGGTTATGCCAGCTGGGAGTGGAGAATCAAGTGGGGGCTCGAGGGTGTTGCCGCTAGCAACCGTGATGCCATGGAGAGTCTAAAATATGGAATTGTCCATGTTAGACTATATGGTAATTGGAAAGCTCGCAAAAAGGGGGGCCTTAGCAAGCTAAGGGATAGAGTTCCTTCAAGGTTCCCAAAGAGGATTCTAGGTAGCTTAGTACCTAGAAAGGCCAAGCGTAAATGGTTCAAGGAACGCGCGAAATCAAAGTGGCGCAGCAGAAGCGTGGTCTTGAAGTTTGCCATGAGGCAAGGCTATCAAGGTTAGGGAAGTAGTTCCCGAGTGTTCAAAAAGAAGGCTTTGAACGAAAGTCAATGATCAAGGGCTTTCACGCTTGTGCAGGAACCATGTTACAGTGGTCGGAGGACTTACCTGTGAGACACAAAATCCCTAGGCCCCAAAGTGGAGCTGGAAGGGTGCCACGTGGTAGTGGCTGAAGCGAAAGCCAAACGAGCGTAACACATTTGGACTAAAAGCTCCGACTTGAAAGGTCGAGAGTGGGAGTGGAACTCCCAACAAAGTGCTCGAGGAATGAGCACGAAGCGAGCCATAAGCGAGGCTCTAAAAAAGGGACCCGAAAGGACCAACACATGACACGTGGAAGAGTCCGAGATGGACCCGAGATGGACCCGAGATGGAGTCTGAGATGGAGTCCGAGATGGACCCGAGATGGAGTCCGAGATGGACCCGAGATGGAGTCCGAGATGGACCCAAGATGGACCCGAGATGGAGTCTGAGATGGACCCGAGATGGACCCGAGATGGGGTCCGAGATGGAGTCCGAGATGGGGTCCGAGATGGAGTCCGAGATGGACCCGAGATGGAGTCCGAGATGGACCCGAGATGGAGTCCGAGATGGAGTCCAAGATGGACCCGAGATGGATCCGAGATGGAGTCCGAGATGGAGTCCGAGATGGACCCGAGATGGAGTCCGAGATGGAGTCCGAGATGGACCCGAGATGGAGTCCGAGATGGAGTCTGAGATGGACCCGAGATGGAGTCCGAAGTCGAGACTGAGACCGGGACCGAGACCGAGATCGGGACCGAGACCAAGACCGAGGCCGAGGCCGAGACCGAGCCCGAGCCCAAGTCCAAGTCCGAGTCCGAGTCCGAGTCCGAGTCCGAGTCCGAGTCCGAGTCCGAGTCCGAGTCCGAGTTCGAGTCTGAGAGGGTGAAAGCCCAAAGCGTTCGTCTCCCAGACCCTGGGGGGTTTGGTGAGCTCCAAAAGTATAGTAGGGGGAGGACTGCAGTGGAGCCAGTTTGGCTAGGAAAGGCCAGTTTGGGAGAGTACCCATGAGGCCCGCGTAGGGCCACAGTGTTCCGAAATGGTGTCCCAAAGTCCCAGACTATGGAAGGGAAGAGGGGTAGCCCTCTGGTGTGGTGACCAAGGACACAGTCACACAGTGAGGAAGTCCTAGAGGATAGTGGGACTTAGTGGTCGGGCTGGTGGGCCTTGATCCAGTGGCAGTGTTGGCGAACACAGCCAAGGACAGAAAGGGACTTGGTGGGGACCGGAACAGAGATATTGGGGAAGGGTATTCCCCATGTCTGTAGGCATCCTAAGGATGTTAAGGAGTGGATCTGGGATGATCCCTCATGGACAGATGACTCAGTCTTTGAGAGACCGGGATTGGAATGCAGGTGGTGTTGGACCACCAGTGTGACCAAGGTAATTGGGCCATGGCCTTAGCGTAACGGGCCGATACGTCAGTGGTACCTCGGGGTGTCAATCATGGGATCGGACACGTGGAGCACTTGGACCAAGTGCTAAGGCTGAGTGGCATGGATGCCATTCTCGGGGCTAGCAAGCCCCAAGTCCTAAGTTGGACTTATGGAGGTTGTGAATGAGACTCCTCCAAGTGGTCGGAGGTGTGGTTAAGTGACTAAAGTAGAATGGAAAAATTAGTTGCTTACATTGCCAAAGCGAGATGGGCAAGTCAGGGGAACAAATACCCTAGTTGAAGGTGATAACTTCAAAAAGGGTGGGCCATGGGGCCAAACATGGAGGAGTCCATGCATGATCACAGGCTTGTTAAGTGAGAGGACTTGGTAGTGGGGAGGAATTAGGTTCCTAAGCTGTGATCTATAACGCGCTTTGAGTATAAGTTGGTGCACCGGCGTGGGGAGTCACGCCAGGCATCCTACGTGATGCTGTCCGTAGATGCATATACGGAGGTTGGGTTCGAGTCCCGACCCTCTAGTGCTTGGGTTCGAGTCCCAAATCACTAGGGCGTGGTGATGGTTTGGAATATGAGGACACTCATATTTCGGTGGTCATGGATTCTCAATGAGGATATTGGCTTGGGCACACCGCCAAACGGGGGATGCCCCGGAGTCGTGATGCACGGTTAGATTGCTTAGTGTGGCTCAGCATATCTAACTTGAACACTTTGGTGCTAGTGGCACCAAGGATGTGGTGAATGAGATGGGGACACCCAGTCTCAGTTGCTATGGACCCTTGGCCGGAAGGGCTGGCTTGGGCGCACCGCCAAGTGTGGGGGATGCCCCTGGGGTTGTAGTTAACAAGTTAAAGGTCTGGAAGACTTAGTACCTATTGGCAAACCTGTTAAGGTGCCGAGGTGAGATCACTAGGTGATCTTGTGGCTAAATAAGGACAAGGTCCTTGTTTGGGTTAAGGAATAAGGTTCTTAGTTCAAAGTGTTGATTTGATATTGATGATGGTGTAGCTTGGTCAAGGTGACCAAGTGGGAAAAGCACCTTAGGGAAATGAGCTATGTCATTGCGATGGCATAGTGTGTCCAAGGAAAGTAGTCTCTAAAGAGACCTATGGGAGGGTCACAAAGTTGGGCCGTGGATAGAGCTTACAGCAGAAGATGCTAAAGAGACTTACTAGGGGTGAACACCCTAGTCTTGGCAAAGCAGAGCCTTTGCTATGGAATCAAAAGAATACCTCAAGGAGGGAGGTAGAGATTCGATGTTGCTTGGTGCAACAATCAACGGATAGGAGCAAAAGATGAGTGGCCAAGATAGGGCCATGGAATCCCTTGGAAGGAATCCAAGTGACAAAGTTAGGTGAGGAACACTAATGTGTTGGTCGCTAACAAATTGCGGGAAAGGAAATGTGTTTCCAAGGATAGATTTCGAATTGCTCCGATTTGGCGAAAGTAGAAGCTCCAAGGGAGGGAGCGGTAAGGTAGCCAAATGATAGGGCCATGGACAACCTTAGCACAAAGTATGATAAATGGAACTTAATGCCCAAGGTGGCACGAAATAGAAGAGAGGATGATGGTGCCCTCAAGTAATGAACTTCCTAGAATGGGGAAGTGGAGTTGCACAATCTGTGCAATGCAAGGTGTTGGAGACACCTAGGAAATTGACTTCCAAAAGTCAAAAGAGTAAAAGTTCCAAGGTGCAAACGTTTAATAGATGGAAATTGAGACTACTCGAGAAGGAGTAGTGAGATTGACTTAGAAAAGGGTCTCTAAGAGGTTTAGCGAGAACTAAACCAATAAAAGGAGAGAACCACTACATGTGGTCCAATCAGTCTCTAAGTTAGAAAGACTACCCTCCTTAGAGGATAGGCAAAGCATGGTGAGCCTTTGGTGTCAAACCATTAAGGAATATGCAAAAGGCATAGTGAGCCTTTAATGTCAAACCATTGACGAATATGGAGAAGGCATGGTGAGCCTTCAATGTCAAACCATTGACAAATATTGATTAGGTGCCAAAGATGGAAATGGTAACACATGCGGGTGCTACTTTATAAAATGGTTTACCGTTCGATGAGGACATCAAACTTCATCTATGGGTGGTGGAGTTGTGAGACACAAAATCCCTAGGCCCCAAAGTGGAGCTGGAAGGGTGCCACGTGGTAGTGGCTGAAGCGAAAGCCAAACGAGCGTAACACGTTTGGACTAAAAGCTCCGACTTGAAAGGTCGAGAGTGGGAGTGGAACTCCCAACAAAGTGCTCGAGGAATGAGCACGAAGCGAGCCATAAGCGAGGCTCTAAAAAGGGACCCGAAAGGACCAACACATGACACGTGGAAGTGTCCGAGATGGAGTCTGAGGCAGACCCGAGATGGAGTCCGAGGTGGAGTCCGATATGGAGTCCGAGATGGAGTCCGAGATGGAGTCCGATATGGAGTCCGAGATGGAGTCCGAGATGGAGTCCGAGATGAACCGAGATGGAGTCCGAGATGGACCCAAGATGGAGTCCGAGATGGACCCGAGATGGAGTCCGAGATGGACCCAAGGTGGAGTCCGAGATGGACCCGAGGTGGAGTCCGAGATGGAGTCTGAGACCGGGACCGGGACCGAGACCGAGACCGAGACCGAGACCGAGACCAAGTCCGAGTCCGAATCCGGGACCGAGACCGAGTCCGAGTCCAAGTCCGAATACTAATACAGGCAGTTGGGTGAAAGCCCAAAGCGATCGTCCCCCTGGGGGGGGGGGGGGGGGAGGGCTGCGGGGGGTTCCAAAAGTATAGTAGGGAGAGTGTGGCGGTTGGAGCCCAGTGGAGCCAATTTGGCCAGGAAAGGCCAGTTTGGCCCATGAAGGCTAGACCCAACTGTTGGGTGATGAGCTGACCACTGGGAAGTCCAAGACTAGAGTGAATACGGACCGACAAGCGGGGTAGCTTGGTGAAGTGTTCAAGAGCCGGCTTTAGTTCCCCCGGGAGATCGACTGACCGATGCTCCCAGTCCAAGTGTGGGTGGCACTACCTACTTGGATACCAAGCGTGGCTTAACGGAACCTCACTCTAAGCCCATGGCTAGAGCACCAAAGGGCGGAAGGCGGGGAGAATACCCAGGTGGCTCGTGTAAGGCCACGGTGTTCCGAAATGTTGTCCCAAAGGCCCAGACTGTGGAAAGGAAGAGGAGCAATCCTCTGGGGTAGTGACCAAGGACGCAGTCGTGTGGTGAGGAAGTCCCAGAGGACCGTGGGACTTAGTGGTCGGGCTTGTAGGCCTCGATCCAGTGGCAGTGTTGGCGAACACGGCCATGGATGAAAAGGGACTTAGTGGGGACTGGAATGGAGATATTGGGGAAGGCTAATCCCCATGTCGGTGGGCATCCTAAGGATGCTAAGGAGTGGATCTGGGATGATCATTCATGGATGGATGGCCCAGTCTTTGAGTGACAGGACTGGGATGCAGGTGGTGTCAGACCATCGTTGTGACCAAGGTGAATGCGCATGGCCTTAGTGTAACAGGCTGATATGTTGGTGGTACCTTGGGGTGTCGGTCATGGGATCGGACACGTGGAGCACTTGGACCAAGTGCACGAAGTTGAGTGGCGGGGATGCCATTCTCGGGGCTAGTAAGCCCAAGTCCAAAATAGGACTTATGGAGGTTGTGAGTGAGACTCCTCCAAGTGGTCGGAGGTACGGTTAAGTGACTAAAGTAAAATGGAAAATTTAGTCGCTTACATCCAATTGTTATTTCGCAACATAAGGGGGAGTATTACAAGCTTGGCACCAAATGCAGCTATGCATATACTGGATAGCATCATGTCACATCTTTAGTGAATAGAAAAACCTACGAAGTTTCTCGGTCATACGATAATGTCCCATATGCCCATATAGAATAAAAGAATCATGGTAGGCATGGAGAAAGCATGGAATAAAGATCGAAAACACCACCAGCCATAAATGATCATCAAAATCCATCCTCACAAAATAAAGAAGGTTGTCCTCAATGTGATATTAAGAATATAAATGCCGAAATGGCAATCAATAAATGATGCAAGATTCTCAAACCCATCATAAAGCTTTCGAATCCATAGCTCAATATTTTGAGCCTCATGAATCTCATTAAAAGAAGGTAAATTTTGTTCTTTACCTTGTGGATATTGAATGTCAAATATAGTAAACCACCGATGACAAAGAATCTTCGTCTAAAAAATCCACCAGATATTAGAGTAATAGACTCGTCAGAAACATGAGAAGAGAGTGAAGAAGGAAGAAGAATTCGAGAAAAGGCATTAATACCAACTATAGAACTCCCCAGGGGATGAATAACATCAAATTGATATATATGAAGTTTCAAAGCCCACTGAACAGTACGACCAACAAAGTTCTTTCGCTTCAATAATGAAATAACTACAACATGATCACTTTTTAGTAATGTTTAAAAACCATGTTGATATATATGAAGTTTCTCAAAGCCCCAAATAGCTACTAAACACTCTTGATACTTTTGATATCGGTCTTGGATGTGTGTTGATGCAAGAGAGCTCAAGTGTGCTTGGTTAGTGCCATTTTATTGCATATATTAACCATACATTACAACCAATGAAGATGAGCTACTCCACAATAGAAAAGTGAAAAGTTGAGTGTAATAATGATATGCCAAAACCAAAGGAGTCGTCAATAGATTTTTGAGATTCGTAAACACATGTTCATAATTGTAGACTAAATGAAAGATGATATTAACAACTTCAACAATGCTCGCAATTGTGTACTGTGATTAGAAAGATGATTAATAAAACAATCGAGATATTGCACCTTGCTCAAAAAGCATTGCACATCATTCACACACTTCAGAGTAAGGAAATTATAGATTTGTCATGATCAACTTGCAAACTTTCATGAAAAATATATTACCCAAGATAAGTTATGTCTTTGGACCTAAACACACACTTCAACCACTTCAAATTTAAATCAACTTCCCATAACTGATCCAACACCTTACGAACATTATAAACGTGTTCCTTCTACATCTCTTTCAAGTGGATTAAGACATTATCGATGAAGTCAACAGTCACCTCTAATATATCGCAAAGAACCTTATTCATCATCTGCTAGAAAGTTATTAAAGCATTGTTTAAATCAAATGGCATCACTAAGAATTCATACAGACTAAATAGTGTATAAAATGTAGTCTTAAAAATATCTTCTTCAGCCATTAGTATTTGCTAGTACCTAAAAACAAGATTTAACTTGGTAAACCAATGACTTCTCCCCAAACAATCCAAGAGATCAGTAGTGTGGGGAAGACAGGTACACATCCAAGATCGTCACTTCGTTTAACGGATGATAATCGATACAAAAACAAATACTTCCATCAAACTTTGTCATAAGATGAAGTTCACAAGCCCAGGGACTTTGTGACTTTCAAATAACACCCTTTTTTAACATTTTCTTAATATTTGCACATAAAATTTTGTTCTCTTTGGGTGACTAATGATGAACAGGAGTCTTAATTGAACAAGCATCCCTAGTTGAAATAGGATGATATGTTGTAATCTTGGCCCTATATGACATGTCAAATTCAAAGAGATCAGCATACTCTTTCATGAGTTTGTCAACTACTACAACACAAAGACCATCAAAAAGATTGAAAAAGGGAAAAGAGCAATAAGACAGAAATATAGAAGGAAATAATGAATAGACAAAAGTGATAGAAGCAAAGGTAGAAATAAAGGGATAAAAAGGTATAAAAATGAAAGGAGTAAAGAAATATAAAGAAGTATGAGACAAGGGGGAGAAGCTTCAAAATTACACTTGGCATGATTGCATTGCAACCAATCCATACCAAGGATGAAATCAAAAGTTTGATTTGACACCACCTGCAATGACTAGCAACATCAATAAGATGTTATTAATACCAAGGTCTCCATCTAAGAAATAGAGATTGCCACTCTAGAAAATGCTGACAACGTTAATAAATACAACCAACTTCATCATATGCCCAGTAGCAGATATCACGGCCACAACCACGTCTTCGCCCTTGTCCTTGAACTCGGGTAGCAACAACATCAACCTCCATTAGAACAGGACCATTTCCTATATGAAGTGAAACTGAAGGGTGTGGAGCAAGAAGTGGAAGAGGCAATATCTCATAATGTTGTGCCAAACAAAAAGTATTATCAATGGTGGCTAGAGTAAATGTATGCATAAATCCTACAAAATCTTGATAAAGTGCTACCCACAACATTTTTAACTTGATTCATTCCAATATATTTAACTCCGTACGAAGTAAAAGGCTTCGGAAATAAACACCAAATTACATCACCAACTTAGATGACTCTTGACAAAGACGATGCAATTGTTAAAAGCATCATCATAATCGTCAACATGTCTAAATGTGCGTTTGAAAATATTTGGGAGAATGCTTCAATCTGCATAAGTAGCTACACTCAAACCATTATACCACTATAGCATTGTCCCTTGGAGACATAGGAAATTTATACAAATGCTAAGCATCATCCCAAAAATGATATGTGGCAATCACTATAAAGTTTTGCTTTTGTTGCCAATCCTTGCGTTTGGTTGGAGTTCTTCCGTGAGAATTCTAGAGAGTTTGATCACTAGGAGCTATACCACATGCCACGAATACTACTATCAACTAAATTTAGTTATTCAATTACAATCATATAGTATTGAACAATTGCACCAACTATTGCTCCAGAGTCAAAGGAGGAGGAGACTATTGCTCTGCCATGAAGATAAATGAAAAGGAAAAAGAAAAAGAAAAGAAATGGAAAAAGTTAAAAGAAAAGGGAGATCTAAATGATATAAAAGTTAAATCTAAACCAAACTCCCAAATCCAAGCACTTAGGCACAATCAAAATTACCCTCCATCTTCACCAATGTGAATGTATAGAATATAGAAATATGTATATCAATTAGCCCAAAGATCCTAGCTTATATATAAGAGCAAGTGGTCCAGATTAAAACCAATCCGATATTACCAAAATCCCACTACACTAATATTAATATATGGCATTGTATTTGTACACTTGGACCTCATAAATGAAAAAGGGACCCTACAAAATTACCAGATGAAGAGAGGAGTGTACCCAAGACTTGATCATTAGATACTGCTAGAGCATCTAAACTGCCTTAGGATCAGAAATATAAATATAAATAAATATGAAACTAATGAAAATAGAAAGAAAAGTGAAAGAAGTATAGAAAAGAAGAATTCATGGATGGAAGGACCCTACAAAGTTACCAGGTGAAGAGAGGAGCATACCCAAGACTTCATCATTAGATACTGCTAGAGCATCTAAACTGCCTTTAGGATCAGAAATATAAATAGAAATAAATACAAAACTAATGAAAATAGAAAAGTGGAAAGGCAGAAAGGGAGAGAAAAGAGTGGGAAAAATAGAGAGGTAAGAGGGGAGGGCAACAAGTCACTCGCATGCTGGCATATGGCATTAGCAACAAGTGGCACTTTCTTCTCTCACAGTTAGCTTTCCCTAATATTCACAATGGTGAATCGTTGAAAGATGGCACTTTAAATGCATATTGGGTGTGACTTCAAGAGATTGGGCAAGGAGGAGCAACACCTTGGTGAAGATTTAACAGCTGCAGCATGATTAAATGGAAGAGCCAGTGGTCATCTCCTCTGATAATGAAAAGACTCTTGCTAAAGAATCTCTTATCAAGTTCACTCAACGTCCTCCCACTCTTTTGTGCTGGATTCCAGTAAGGGGATCTCAGAGCAATGTGTAGCATTCATTATTGAGGAGACGTTCTGTGCACTAGGAGATTGGTTAAGTGACCGTAGCCAGCATTGCCACCGAAGACATGTGAGGCTGAGGGCAAGAGCAAGCAGTCTGAGGTAAAGAGTGCATGAGGAGATTCCTTGACATGGGATTAGCAATCTGGATACTAGAAGAGGCAAGTTCCCTTGTAGCATCAGCTTATCCATGACTGCAACAAAGGATGATGATCCTTCAACCCCAAATTGTGGACTTGGAAGCAAAGGTAAGTGTTTCCACCTTGGTTTAGAGTAGAAAAGGTGGTAAAGTTGAGTGTTCTTGTGTTTGGGAGAATAAGCTTGGGTTAAAGAAAGAGTTAAGAGTACAAGGAAAGACTAAAAGAAGAGGGGAAAAACATAGGAAGAAAACCATAAAAGGAAAGAGGATAAAAGGAGAAGCAAGGAAAGAAAGAGGACATGACATAGAGGTGTGAGACCAATGGAGTGTGATGTAATAAGCAATAGAAGAAGCTTGGATTTTCTCTTGTGTTTTGGCTTAACAGGTCAACCACAGTCAAGTGAAATTTGAGGTCAGGATATTTCAGGAGTTCTGGGGCACCCCCTCATGGGTGATAAGATTTGGGAGCAGCACCCAAGTGATTGGTGTGGTGGTGACCAACTGAGTGACTCCTCTCACATATGGTAAGGGGCATAAGATGGAGGTCACTGAGATCCTGAGCAAGGCATGGCAAGTTCTCAAGAGCGATCTCAAGGACAAGTACAAGACCCTTGAAGTTGAGAAATTTTGTTTCATGAGTGAGTGCTTGTGGCTTGATCATGAAGGTATTATGTATGACTATGAGGTGTACCTTCAGGAATACAACAGGATGTGATTGCAGGGGAAATACTTGGTCCAAGTTAGTGGATACATGCTTTTGGCATGGTTGGGAAAACATGTCTAAGGTGGGTATCTTGCCCCAAGAGGTGGTCATCCAGAAACTTTAAAAGCGGAGATACAGAGGATTCAGGAGGAAGAGGACATGGCTGTATGGGGCATGGATGAAGACTGACACTTCAAGTGGATTTATGAGATGTAGATACTGGCATGCATGAAGATGAGGTGTCTTGATCATGTGATTTCCAGTATGTTGATGGAGAATGGGTGTTTGAAGCGTCGTCTTGACCAAGAGGAGGCCCGAGAGGAAGCTCACCTGGATGGATCCAAAAGTTGGAGTAGCAGTTTACATTTATTCAGGTGAAGGAATATTTGGCAACTAAGAGAGTATGTGATGAGCAGATTGAGAAGATGTATAAGGGAAAGTGCCAGATAAAGATGGCAAAGGATGTAAAGGAGTTCAAGTAGAAAATGCTAGAGACAAAGGTTCTCCTAGATGCGGAAGGCAAAGATGAAGGGAGTTGGGCTTAGTGCATAGCAGCAGTTCAGACTGAGTGTTGCAGCTACTGATAGGGATGTCTGTGGAAGGCTTTGGAAATGAAGAAGGGTATGGAGTGTTTTGTTCTTTGTGAGCATCTTGAGTGTAGCTTGGATTGGAATACATTTATGTTCATTCTTTGAACATGAATTCTTTTATTTGAACAGCAAATGTGTTTCCATCAGTGTCCCAAGTAGCTCAAAGTGCATGTGCAAAACTGAGTGATGTGAGTGCACTTGTTTTGCGTCAATGAGGCTGCCACTAGCAACAAAGAGTGACCAAACTGTTTCAGCAAGGGATTAAGGAATCATTGCCAAGCTGACGTGACAAGATATTCTATGTCAAGTGGCTTCCCCTGGGACATTCGTGTTTGGAGCTTTTGGGCGATGGAGAATGATCAAAGGAAGAAGCATTTACGTGTTGCTGGACGAGCTCAAGAGGTGTAGATCGCTGGAAAGAGGCAAGCAGCTTTACAGCCAAGTGATGGATGCCGGCTTGCGACCGAGCTCACACTCGGCCATCTTGCTGCTCAATCTCTACTCCAAGTGTGGATTCATCGACGAGGCTCGTTTTATCTTCGATCGATTGCCGTGTCACGGTGTGGTCTCCTGGACATTGCTTATCTCTGGCTACACAGAGAATGGAAGGCCCGACTTGGCCCTCGATCTCTTCTCGTCGTGCTTGCAAGCGAGTCGTGGAAAGTGGGAGCCAAACGCTCGGACCTTTGTGGCGGCGCTCACGGCCTGCTCGATGCTGCTGGATAGGTCAAAGCTGGTCAAGACGGATTGCCTCGAAAGGGCACGATGGATCCACTCGCAAGCGAAGAGCAAAGGCTGCGATCATGATCTCTTCGTCGCAAACACGCTGCTGGATTTGTACGCGAAGTGTGGGAGCTTGATCGAGTCTCGGGGAGTCTTTGATCGGATGAAAGCTCGCTGCATCGTGTCGTGGACTGCGCTGATGCTGGCATTTGCCGAGAACGGGGACGGGGAGATGGCGATGAAGCTCTACTCTCGAGTTCTCCTCGAGGGGCTTGGGCTCGATGGTCGAGTTTTTGTTGCTGCTTTGATGGCTTGTGGAATCTTGGCAGCTCTTGAGGATGGATTGGAGCTCCCAAGCAATGGAAGCGTCGTGAAACTCAAGTCCCTGGGAAGAACAATGGCGATCCATGATCAAGCCTCGATCACTGGCCATCTTTTTTATGATATCTTCGTCGCAAACGCGCTCATCGACGCTTACTCCAAGTGTGGAAGCATGGCTGATGCCACTCGTGTCTTTGGATCCATGCAATGCCACGATGTTGTGTCTTGGACGTCCCTCATACTTGGATTCATGGAGGCCGGAGAGATGGAACTCGCCCTCCAAACTTTCGATCTCATGAAAGCTGGCCGACTTTGTGTTCCAAATGCCCGGACTTTCGTGGCCGTGCTCAAGGCGTGTTCTTGCATGGGCAAAGACGCTGGCGAGAGATTGAGATTTCTGGGAAAGGGTCGTGAGAGCATGGGCAAAGACGATGGTGAGAGATTGAGATTTCTGGAAAAGGGTCGTGAGATCCACTTGGAAGCGTCGTCCAGGGGCTGCGACACGGATATTTACGTAGCAACAACTTTGGTGGCGATGTATGCTTCGTGTGGATCTCTTTCCCAAGCTCGATCCATCTTTGAGTCGATTGCTTCTCGGAGCATTGTCTCCTGGAATGTGATGATCGCGGGGTGTGTCGAGAATGGAGAGAACCTCGAGGCTCTAGAGTTGCTCCAAAGGATGAAGAAGAATAACGGATTGATCATACGTCCCAGCGCTCAAACTTTCATAGCGGCGCTCGAGGCGTGCGCTGCGTCGACGAGCTTTGGAGCTGGAGTGGAGCTCCACGGCGAGATTTGTAGAGCCGGGATGGAAGACGAGCACTGCGTGGCCACCTCCCTGGTGGATTTCTATGGAAAGTGTGGGAACGTGATCAAAGCCCAGCAAACTTTCGATTCATTGAGCTCGAGGAAGATCGACACGGCAGCGTGGTCGTCGCTCATCGCCGGATACAGTCGACTCGGAGACGCTGGGAAAGCGTTGACTCTCTTCGAGAAAATGAAAGACGAAGGAACCAAGATGGATAACACACTTATTCTCGAAGTTCTTATGGCTTGTAGCCATGCTGGCCTGGTTGACAGAGGAAAGAACTACTTCGCTTTTTTTGGTGGAGTTTGTCTCGGAATCGAGCACTACAATTGCCTGGTGGATATGCTTGGACGAGCAAATCGATTAGACGAAGCCATGGCGGTGGTGAAATCCATGCCTCTTGGAGTAAATCCAAACCTCATGACTTGGAGAACAGTGTTGGCTGCCTGTAAGAAATGGAACAACGTGGAGATGGGAAAGGAGGCCTTTGATTGTCTGATGAGGATGGATGAAAGGGAGGCAGCAAGCTACGTGATCATGGCAAACCTCCACACAATCACATAGTATCGATCAATCGATCATGCGCTCAGCCATCCTCGGCTTCTTCCACCGCTTGCTCCACCCGAAGCAACACAAAACCAACGGCGACTCCCACGAGAACAAGCACGGTCATGATGGGAACAACGCGAAAGACCTCCTCCGAGACGCTGGCCTTGGCGGCCAGTGCACCACCACGCCTGGAGGAAGATTTGAGCGCTCGGGCTTGGAGCTGCGCGAATTGTTGGTCAACGCATTGCGAGCACCCCAATCCCATGACGGTGTTGATGGCTTTGAGGCCTCCAAACGAGCTCATCCTGTGGATTTGTTTGCTGCTTCCGCTGCTTCGCGAGATTGGAATCGTGGACGCTGCTACAAAGCTCGCAGACATTGTCGCCATAGCCGGCAGCGATCGATCGATCACTCGGAGTGCTAGCTAGATCACACAATGGAAGTTTTGGAGATCGCCCAAGAAAGAGTTCTTCGTGGGTGTTCTTACCTGGTGCGTGTTCTTCCCAGCTATGGCCGCGCTTTGTGTGCTTCTAGATAGATAGGATGATGTGAGCTTCACTGGTTGCCACGTGTCGATAATGTTGGCCGCTGACGTGTGCCCTATTGCTGACGTGTACTATGCCAACAGGGCGATTGAGCGCCACGGCAAGTGCGGCAATGTGGGCATGGCGCGGCAAGTTTTCGATGCCTTGGGCGATAAAAAAAGGGACATTTTTTCATGGCATTTGATGATCCTGGCTCATGCGCGAAAGGGCGAGATCCGGGAGGCTAATATTTTGTTTGATTTGATGCCGCTGTTTGATATGCCGACTTGGAATGTCATGCTTACAGCATTTGCCAGAAGCGGGGATTTGGAAAAAGCCGAGGAGACCTTTCTTCTCATGCCCGAGAAGAATCTGATATCCTGGACTGCCATGGTAACGGCGTACGCACACGTATTAGACGCTGACAGAGCAAAAGAAGTTTTCGATCAGATGCCGCAAGTGAATCTCGTGTCATGGACTGCCATTCTTACTGCAAATGCCCAGAGAGGAGATATTTCTTCTTGTGAAACTATTTTTGCTGGGATTCCCGAGAGAGATCTCGTGTCATGGAACGCAATGCTTGCTGCGTGTTCAGTTAAAGGCCAAGTCAAGAAATGCAACGCAATATTTCTGCTTATGCCACAGCACGATCTTGTGTCCTGGACGACAATGCTTGCAGTGAATGCCCACAATGGACCTAGCATTGAGGACTGCAAGCGTGCGTTTGACAAGAGCCCGCAGCACAACCTCATCTCCTACAACGCGATGCTTTCGGCGTATTCACTCCACGGCTACGTGCTCGAAGCGGAGCGTTTGTTCCTCCACTCGATGCCGGAGAGAAACCTTGTGTCTTGGAACACAATGCTTGCAGTTTACACTCACAATGGACACACAGCCAAGGCTTTAGAATTGTTCCACTCAATCCCACTCCACGACCAAGTCTCATTCACGCTCGTCATCTCCCTTCTCGGAGACATGGCCCTGGAGTGCAGCAACCGCAAGGAATCGTGGGAGCTCCTCTCGCGGGCCAAAGACTTGTTTGATCACGCAATGCCACACTACACGCTCATCGCTTGCAATGCCATGCTCTCTGCGTATGCCCGAAACGGGCAGCTCGAAGAAGCCCGGAGGATCTTCTCGGAGCTCCAGGAGCGCGACGTCGTCGCCTGGAACTCGATGCTCTCGGCATTCTTGATGTCCGGGAGCTTGGACGAGGTGAAGAAGACGTACGACGACATGCCATGCAGGAGCCTCGTTTCCAACACCACAATGCTGGATGCCTACGTTCAAAACGGCCGCTTCAAGGAAGCCAAAAGCTTGTTCGACGCAAGGATGCCACAGCACAACACTGCCTCTTGGAATGCAATGCTATCAGCGTATGCCCACAATCGCTACTTGGAACAGACGAAAGCCTTGCTGGCTCAGATGCCCGAAGCCAATCTCGTGTCTTGGAACACGCTTCTTTTCGCATATGCCCAAGAAGGGCATATGGCGAAAGCCAAGACGTTCTTTGACAGGATGCCGGAGTGGAGTGTTGTGTCGTGGGGATCACTGCTAGCCACCTTAGTAACTTACAAGAAAACCAAGTTCCAAGACGAGCAGCTGGTGTCAAATTGGACAGCACTAAATCTGTTTACGGGATGGATGCATTTGAGCAGCACCCCTCCGGACAAGGTTTGCTTCGTCTCGGCTCTTGTGTCTTGCAGCCATGCCGGAAAGGTCTACAATGGCCGGGCTTGCTTCGTTTCGATGCAAGTGGACTTTGGGATCAAGCCCAACAAGCGGCACTACTCTTGCATGCTGGACGTGCTTGTTCGCGCTGGATACCTTGCCCAGGCATGCGATCTCATGTCAAGCATGCCCTTTGTTCCAGACATTGTAGATTGGGTGTGTGTTTTAGGAGGCTTTGAGTCGAGTAGCGATCTCGTCAAGTTGAGAGGAGCAAATGCTGCCGGCGAAATTGTTAGAAACGTTATTGATCTTAAGCCTTTAGGTGGAGCTGCATACATCTTGCTCTCAAACATGCACATTCTCACTTTTTCCCCGCCTAGATGCTAAGAATATTCTAAATCCTAGAATATTTTATCTCTTTTGAAAAGTTAAAATCTAACCCGTTAACAAAGTAGAATACATTGATTCGCTAACGGCCTTTTAGGGTTTCTAGAAATGGCAAGGAGCTTAACAGGACCTTTAGAAAATCTAGGCAATGGGAAAAGTGAAGAATATTCATGTGGCTCCTCGGACCGTTGGTTCGCGGAAGGAACCCTTGGTGTTATGTGTTGGAGAACCGATGGATAACAGAGCTGGAGCAAAGAGCTGTCGGCATGTCTTCGTTGAGCGGTTGCGATTGTCTCTGCGCCCTTTGGATCCAACGACCAGTACCTGCTGTCCATCCGACGCACGAGTGTGTGCCACGCACACGGGCCCCGTCTGGACGGCGTGGATTGCCGGACGCTTGACAAGCAGCTCAATGTGGTGCATGGTTTTTGGGAGAAACGGGACAGTGTGGTGAGGAGTCCTCTTCTTCTCTCTCCTCTCCTCTTCTGTCCTCCTCCATCGCATTAGGGATTGCGCTATCCCTTCCGCTGGGGCGCTGGCGCCATGAATCGCAGGCGCGTTGCTCCAGATTTTGGATACAATGCAGGGGTGCGCCGCGACTCCCATCCAGATTTGGGCAAGGCAATGCGGTGGATGATCTTCAAGGCGATCGATCTAGCTCCATTGGGAGAGGCGGCGAGGATTTGAAGCATCTGGATCGCGTATTATGCAAGCATCGAGCCGAAATATCACTGTGGATAGGCAGAGTAGCTCAGGATAGGGATTTCGGGCATCCGGCATCATGCCTCCCAGTAGAAGAAGCTCATCGGCGTCCCTCCTCCAGCAGCGCGGCAAGGGAGGCACGGGCAAGCACGGCGGCACCCACATTCTAGCTACATTGTTTGCGCTGCTCGTCACAGCTCCACTCGTCTTCCTGGCAGTGCGTTTCAGCAGCTTTGGCTCAGCTTTGAGTAAGTCTCTTCTTTTCCTTCTCTCGCAAATGGCTAATGCCTACAGGGTGTTCTAGACGCCAAGGATTTTTTCGATGTAAGTTATGGTTATCCCTCTACCTATGATTGATTTAATTCTAACTCTTTGTGTTTGATTTTCCAGCAAAGCCATGGTGCTGAGAGTGCTCGCAAGCTGACGGGACAAGATCATCAAATGGAGAGCTTTTTTCCCGAGGAGGTAAATGTTCTCGAGAGAACGCGTCTTTTGTGAACGCAATTTATCTCGGGTTGTCGGTTGCAGGTTCTGAGCGTCATTCTGGCCAATTCAGACGACCCAGATCGGATACTGAGGCTCAAAGCTGTAAAGGATACACCGTCTTCTTTAGTACAAGAGCATGACGAACAGCAGCTTAAGTTTGAGAACGATGGTCTTCAGGTTTGTTTTATCCTTTTTGGTGAAGTCATCAATTCTAACGCATCTCTTTGGAGCAGGAAGGACAGGAAGGAGAGATTACAAACGGGACACCCTCTGTTACTTCCGATTCGTTCAACTCGTCGGAAACGGGTCAAGGTAATTAGCTAGCTGACAGGAAAACGAAAATGGGTGTTTAAGAGGTTTGTATGTTTACAGGAAAGAGCGGATTGCTTCTACAAGATGTGCATTACCGGGAGCAGCCGCCAGAGGTATGGAGTTGATTGTGAGCACCGAACTTGAGTTCTTTCTATACACGCAGCATATCAAACTACGCAGGGAAAAGGAGCGACTGCTGCAGCTCACTAAGCACGATGAGAAAGAGAACGCGCAACTAGAGGCCGAAGCCATCGAGCGAACTAAAGTTGTGTCGAGGAACATCATGGGGAAGTACAGCATTTGGAGGCGCGAAGACAACGAGAACTCGGACAACCTTGTTCGGCTGATGCGAGAGCAACTGATTATGGCCAGAGTGTATGCAAGCATTGCTCAGTCTCGCAACAACTTGAGGCTCCTTCGGGATTTGAAACTGCGGATAAGGGAGACCACACGTGCGTTGGGAGACGCTAATCTGGATTCTGATCTCTCTCGTAGGTAATTTTCTTTCTTCTTTCGCAGCACAGCAATTCTCTAACATGTTTCATGCCGCAGCGCACACGAGAGGATCAGAACCATGGGGCAGACATTGACGCAAGCTCGCAGTGAACTATATGACTGCGGACTGATTGTAAGGAAGTTGCGTGCTACGTTACAGTCTTCCCAGGAGTACGCCCAAACATTGAAGAAGCAAAGCACGTTTCTCAGTCAGCTCGCGGCTAAGACCATTCCAAAGGCTCTCCATTGCCTTTCGCTTCGCCTAAACGTGGAGTACTACACACTCCCTCCCGAGAAGCGCGAATTCCCATCACAAGAAAAGCTCGACGATCCAACGCTCTTTCACTACGCACTTTTCTCCGACAACATTCTTGCGGCATCGGTGGTAGTTAGCTCCACAGTACGGCATGCACAGGTTCGATGACTCCAGTACTATATAGCGACTTAACGATTTTCTGCTTTTCAGGAACCGCATAAGCATGTCATTCACGTTGTCACGGACAGGCTTAACTACGGCGCCATGCGCATGTGGTTTCTCGCCAATCCGCCTGGGAAGGCCACCATTGAAGTCCAAAACATTGACGACTTCAAGTGGCTCAACTCATCCTACTGCCCGGTTCTTCGACAGCTAGAATCCGCTGCCATGAAGGACTACTACTTCAAGCCCGATCATCCAACGTCCGTTTCCTCGGGGTCATCCAATCTCAAGTACAGGAATCCAAAGTACCTCTCCATGCTCAACCACCTGCGCTTCTACTTGCCGCAAATCTATCCCAAGCTGGACAAGATACTCTTCCTGGACGATGACATCGTTGTCCAGAAGGACCTCACCGGCCTGTGGAGCATCGACCTGCAAGGCAAAGTGAACGGTGCTGTCGAGACCTGCGGCGCCAGCTTCCATCGCTTCGACAAGTACTTGAACTTCTCCAACCCGCACATCGCCAGGAACTTCAACCCGGACGCGTGTGGCTGGGCGTACGGGATGAACGTCTTCGATCTCAAAGAGTGGAAGCGGCGCGACATAACGGGGATCTACCACAAGTGGCAGAACATGGTAATGGCTTTAGGATCGATATCTATCTTTTGCCTCGTGCTTGACAAGAGGTTTTGCTTTTGCTTTCCAGAACGAGGACAGGCTGCTGTGGAAGCTCGGAACGCTACCCCCTGGCCTCATCACCTTCTACAACTTGACGCATCCATTGGACAAGTCGTGGCACGTCCTGGGACTGGGCTACAATCCAAGCATCGACAAAGCGGACATGGATGCAGCCGCGGTGGTGCATTACAACGGCAATCTCAAGCCATGGCTGGACATTGGGCTTTCGAGATACAAGTCGTACTGGACGAGGTACGTGAGCTACGATCACCCATACCTGCAGCAGTGTAACATCAACCATTGAGCTTGCGGGGCGGGCATACACCACACTTTCCAAGCGTGCATATTGGAAGTGAATATTGGATTTTTTTTTCTACTTGGCAAAGGTATGGTTCCCTTTGTTTCTTCATATCCATTCGATTCTCTTGCGGGAAAAGCAAAAAAGAAGCTAACTGTACAGCTCTGCGCGTCGAGAAAACGATGCCACCTTGCTTTAATTTGGAAGTTACGTATCACTCTTTTGTCCTCGTAGAAGATGTTTGTGAGCTGCAAAAAGAGTGACAAGCGCATATGATAGATCATAGTGAGATTATTTGTCATGCTCCCCATCTATAACTGATTAATCACATGATAATGAAAGACATAACAGGACATGGTTATGACATTTATCTTTCCAGCAAACCAACATTGAAGAGCTTTAGCTTTCTTCATTCCTCTACTTGTCCTGTCATCAAAGCTTAGTAGTAAAAATAACAAATTACTAGCAAAATTACTGAGCTGTACAGGGAGACTCTCGGCATATCCTTTTCATCGTTTGCTCCTTGCGGACTTGCTGTTAGCTCCACTCTTGTGAGCTTTGTTGTGCTGCTTCTTCCGCTTCTTCTGGATCCCCCCCAGTGCCTTGTTCACGCTCAGGCCCTCGAGCTTCTTGGTCACCTTGAAAACGCTCTCCATTCCCTTGCGGGCCGCGGCCTTCTTCTCCCCGCGCCGGTTAAGCAATTTAGCGTCCAAGGGCCAGTACGCGTACGGCTCTAGCTTCCCGTCCCTCTTGACGTCCCCTCCAGCGCCTTTCTTGTTCACGTACTCGTCGCCCTTGTACGACCAGCCAGTGCTCCTCTTCTTTTGGTTCTCGGCGGCCACTTTGCCCCGTTTCTTAGCACCTTTTTGGCTCCTGCCAAACTCTTCTTCTTCTCCTTCCTCTTCCTCGTCTCTCAGCCGCTTGGAGGCGCGTCCTTGCTGTTGCTGCTGCGGCTGCCTTTCTTCCACTATCAAACGGCCATCTGGATCAAAATCCATGTCTTCGTCGCTCTCTGCCTGGCTCTTCTTTGGCTTTCCTAGAGTTGACAGTGCCGCCCTCGTCTTTGAAACGTCAAGAAGATCCAGAGGCTCGTCCCTTCCTCGCTCGTCTTCCGGGAGCCTCCTCTTTTGCTTTGGCAGCTTCTTTGACCTGCTTTACCAGCAGTAACGCTTGCAAATGAGGGAATAAGAGAGGTGGAGCTTACCTGGCAGTAGTAGCCTTGGACCTTGTGAAAGCCGTCGCACCTTCGCTCTCGTCGTCGCCATCGTTGTCCTCGTCCGAGTCAGAGAAGATGTCCGTGTGCTTCCACTTACTGCGCCTGCAAAAAACGAGTGTGACAAGTGAAAATGATATACCATCATTCTACTTCCTACGTTGTGGGTGCACGAGTGAAGTGCGATCTCTTGTCATCCTCGCCATCAATAATTGATCTCTTTTTCTTCTCTTCGTGGTCCTTCCTCTGCAGATTCATCCGATTTAGCTAGACAAGAAACTGAATCAAGTACCTTTCGAATGTTGACGAGGTGCTTGGCATGCTCTTTGGGCATAACAGCAGAAACGGCCTCAAATCCACATTTTTTTAACAACTTCTCCAGTATCCCGCGGACCTGTTCCATTCGGTAAGCATAAAGAGCGTGCACCAATAAAAGAACGACCTTTGCTTTAAATCTGTTCTTCGGATCATCAGACCAAACCATCATAGCCTCCACCATTTCACTCAAACGGGGCATAAGCTCCTCTTTAGACATCATAGCAACGATTACTTTTAAAAGGCCAAGAACTGACTGCAAAATAGAAAGCACCAGTTATTCTTTTCAACAAAAACAAAATTAAAACTAACCTTGATTACTTCTCGACTCTTGTAGTTGCGAAGTAAATAAAATGCACTCGGAAGATATCGGTGTATCTCGCCTTTCAGCTCCGATGGGAACTCGTACACCATCCTTGAAATTGCACTGAGAGCCGCACTTATTACATGCGGCTCTCCAGCTGAGCCTGTTACTGCGGAACATCCCACCAACTGGGCCCAGAAACATCAAATATATGGAGTTAAACAAGCTGTCAATACCTTTCTAAAAAATTGGACAAGTTTCTCGTCAGAAACTTGCAACAGGCCATTCCCAATTCCAATTAAAAGCTCATAAGCTCTGTCTCTTGTTTTCTTGTTATTCTGTAAGAGAAAAGGCCAATATGCTGCTTCAGATTGACGACTGATTAAATACCTCCTTCAACGCAAGAACAGACTCTTTGAGAAGGAATGCTATGTAGTCGTTCGTATTCTCGTCCCCCTGCTGAAATGGCAACAAAATTATCAACGACGAAAACTAATTGAAGATGCATCTACCTGCACGAGATGTAGAATCAACAACTGCAAGCAAGCAACCCTGTATTGTTTTGCAGAGGACTGGCATGCAGATGTAGCTTCCACAATAGCTTCAAATATTTCTTGCTCTTTTGAAGAGAGAAAATCAGTATGTTCCTGTAAGTTCGAAACATAAATCTGAGCACTTGAAAACAAAATTTACCTTCAAAATACCAGCAAGAACTTTGTATCCTTTTTTCTGAACACCAGAGTCTGGATCCTAAAGGGAGATAATTAGATAATGAAGAAATAAAAGGTTTTGCGTGCCCAAAACTCCCACCTGCAATGCAGGCTTTGCAACTGCGAAAAGCGCGCTCAAGCCTTTATGATCCAAACCACCAACTAGTGACAAAGCAAGATCCATAAACATGCACCTGTCCAAAATTTTAGACCATAGATGATTTCAGTAGTTATGTAACGAATTACCTTCTCTCTTTCGCATTTGTATCTTTGGTGGCTTCCAAAAGCTTCTCCATGACCGTTCGGAAAAACTTCTGAACAGTAGCTTTGCTTGATATAGACGCAAAAGCACCAATTGCAGCCTAGCAATTCACTTGTTAAAAAAAAAGAGAGAAAATAGATAATGCATCCTAGTACCTGTAACTCTCCCCGTTTTTCTGGTGGTGACTCGCAAAATATATTGAAAAGAAGTGGAAGAAACTTATCCGAAAACGCAGAAATGGCTGACAAGTTTGCCGAGGCAATGTCCTTGGAATAACATGCTTTTTCCTTTGCATCCAAATCCACGTCCATGCCGTCATTAGCGTCGCAGATAGATTTGTTTTGCTTTATCAATGTCTGAGGATAAAAACACGTCAAGCGTAGTGCACAGGAAGTAAGAAGCTTCACCTGGATGCTGGAAGAGATTACTCCTCTAAGGTCCGGATACTTTCTCATTGACTCCCCAAGAAGCTTTGCAATCACCTGGAAGCTGTCTTTGGTGTCCACAGGATAATTGCAAAAGGATGGAAGAAGAGCCCAAAGAGCTTGTGCGCATGCTTCTGCATTTTTTGCAGGCGCCCCAGCAAGCTGCAAAGAACGCTGTTTAGTACGATTCTAAAAGAAAACATATATATCAACCTCATGTGCTTTGACTGCAAGACTTTCTGCCAAAGGACCGATGGTAGTCGCGAAGTATTTGAGCCTTGCTCCAACAAGATGTTGCTTCAAGATAGGTATCAACCAGATGCGGGCTTTGTCTAGCTGCGTGGCATCCATGTCCAATGGCAAGAGCTCCAAAAAACGTTCTGGTCCCATAGCCACAACGGCTGCTCCAAAACTATTGTGTAGCTGTAAAAGAGTATCAAACGTGAAATCTAGCGTGTAAAACTTGCCTGCTTTCGACAAGGCAAGTCCTCGTCTCTAAGTTTTTGTAGTTCGGCGAGAACTTTAACAATTCCTTTCATGAATCGAAAGGAGGCCTCACCTGGAAAAACAAGGAATAAAATCGAATGAGCTACAGCTTTAAAAAGCGAGAGAAAGTTACCCATTTTCTGGAAAAGTGCCGAGACTACGAGCAAAGCTTTATCCCAGGCGCCGGAATATTCATAGCTCAAGGACCTTTCAACGGACGAACAGATACTTTCAATAGCAACTGGATCGGTTTCTAGCTGTCTCAGCATTGCGCCATCTATGAAGCGATCTGCTAAGCCTCGGAGACACTCCGCTGCACCAAACACAACCTCTTCCTGTTCCGAAGCAAAGAGATCTGGAATACAGTAAAAGAAACTTTCAGCTCCAAGAGAAAAAAGAAAGAAAAGGAGCTATACCTGTGATGGCATCGAATGGCGCCGGAAGCTGGCCGGCGCAGAGCTTAGGATCGATGGCGTACAAGTTAGACAGCCCCTGCTCTATCACATGAACTGCCGTCATGACCTCGTCCACATCCCTGTTATCAGCCGCGACGAGGGAGAGAACAGCACGAATAACGCCCACCAATGCCGCCGATGAAACGCCCGTCCTGGATCTTCTTCCCAGAGAAAGAAGAACATTGAGCACGCTCCTGGTGACGAGTGACTGCTTCAAAGTGATGAGAAGTGTGATGCTGGGAAGCACTCTCGCAATGGTCTTGGGAGACATGGCTGGCAGAAGAAGCCGCATGGCCCCGATCATGTGTAAGAGCTTCAGAGCGCCAGCGGCAGCGTCCTCGTTGCTCTTGCCTTTGGCCAGGAAAGGTGACGCGCATTCTTCGAACGACGAGGCAACTAAGTCGCTAGCTTTGTCGAGAGCCGCCGAGCCATGGAAGCTAGACAAGACTTGCGCAGCGCACAAGTGCGCGCGCCTTCGCACCTAGAGAAGCCTGCGATCAAGCTCCGGAGAAAGAAAAGAAAACGAAGCGAGCGTACCTTTGGTCTCATATCCACGCAAAACTTGAGAAGCAACTGGAACGATCCGGCCAGAGCCGGCCAGCTCGATCGATCGGCGGCGCAAAGGATGCACTCGATGCACGACAGCGCGGGCTTGGCAGTGGCAGCCGGAAGTTTTGCGTCGCCCAGCACCTTGTCCAAAACAACCAGAGCCTTTCCACTCGTCGATCGCAGCACGGAGGCGGGAAGCTTGGGAAGGAGCGTGGCCAGGAATGTGAGGAAAGCCGTGGTATCGGCTCCATCCACGGCGCCTGCATTGCATTGCTGCTCCAGCGGCGCCATGGTCGCGGCGAAATACGCCGTGGGAATCAGCGGCAGGCCCTGCTCTTTCAGCACCTCCATCACCGCGCTTACCACCGCCAGTAGCTGCTTGTGCTCGGGCGCCGGAGAATTGTGGAAGCGATTGAGCAGCGCGCGCCCCACATCCTCCTCCTCCTCATGCATCGCCATCGCTAGGGCTCCTCAGAAGCGAGAAATTTAGGGTTTTGACAAAAACCCACCATAATTAGGGCTAGGGTTTTGTGGTTCTATGTGGTCAGGTAAAGGTTGATGTTTTACGGAAATGATCCTACATTCTTCTACTTCACCAGCGGCAAGGCGCCAGTTAAGGCGCCATCGCTCATCTTCATGGCAGCCAGGTAAGTATTTTAAAGGTTGAGAGAGGTGATGATAGATTTCTCTTGTGGAGCAGTGGTGGCTTGCCGATTTTTCTTGAGGAGCTTCTGTACGGGCCTTCGATCATCATCCGCACCGCGGCCAGGTAAGAAAGTTGATGGAAACGATTTCAGGTTTTCTTTATTTCCTTTGGAACAGGTGGTCATGAATCATCATGCGATACTCGGCCGGCACCGCAACTTGTTTTGCGTTACAACAGAGCCAACACTTCACTCCTTCTCTTCGGTGACTGTTGGTACAATGGCGGTGGCCATGGTTGGTCGATGAGAGAATTTGGGGCCTTGCTTGAATCTGGACACTCCCAGACGGAGTGTACTAATCAGACTCGCAAGCACTGCAATGGCACTTACTGGAGCTGCCCCTATAGCAGGCGCGACATAGATTATGACCCAGACATGGCTCCCTCCATAAGAGAGCTCGAGCAATGCCAGATTAGAAGCATTGAGATTACCGGCGTCCTCTCGACTTTGGAGCTCGGGCTTAGATACAACAACTGGGATGGCGGGGCATGCATTTGGGACACAAGCGTGGAAACAGATCGTGAGAGAATAATCGAGGAACACTTGGAGATTAAGTACGACAGGGCTGCAACAGGATGCGTGCTTGTATCCGTTCCTACGTTAGCTGTCAAGTACAAGGCGCTTAAGTGGATACTCAAGACCGACGTCACTAGCTTCCCCCTCGAATTACTTCCTGACGAGTTTATATCAAATTCGAGCACGAAGGTTAAGGACAAGGCGATGCTCGAGCTGGCGGAGGCCGTTTTACAGGGGATAAAGAGGTATGTTATTGAAGGGATTGGCATTATGAGGAAAGCTGGTTTGTTTTTTTCCAGGTGTGTTATTGTGGATCTCCGAGGGATTGGAATAATGAGGAAAGTTGGTTTGTTTTTTCCTGGTGCGACGGTGGACAAGATGCTCGACAAGATGCTCGAGTATATCGGCAAAGAGCCTGTCCCAGTTGGGGAATTCCTCAAAGAAGACGACTGGAAGGAGCTCGGGGTTGAGAATGTTGCCAGAGAGGAAGTAGTCTGCTTCACCATCGATTTGGAGTGGACTGTGGAGCTGTTACTGGAATTCAAACTTGACAAATCAATCGTAAGTACCCTCTAGAATCGTTGTATCTAAACTTCTTGCGTTTGGGCAGGGGGTAGGAACAGGCCTCTTCCCTCCCCGTTCGGAGCCATCAACTGAGCAACCGAGTTCGCCATGGCAATTATTTCTGGAAACCATCTAGTGACAGAGGTAAAAATGTGATCATGGGCTCGTTGTTGGAGGACGGACATAACACATCACCATAGAGTCCTATGTATCATTCTTCATTCTTAGTGACACAGTTTGACGCATTATGGAGAACGATTTTCCTGTAATTTAGATGCGGACTTCCCGAATGAGGATTTCTCCACGCCGCCAAAGAGAACGTACAAGGCCCCGGATCCTGGCAGCTGTGTTCTTCCGGACGGCTCTTGCAAGTGGAACTCGATCTACGAGCATCTGGCTTAAAACCAAAACTAATCTATTGTCTATTCAAACCTTTATGGAGGTAAAACTCTTCAATATATGCTCCTAGCAAACCAAATTGGACAAAAAACTGGCTGAGTGCCAATGTGTGCTAGCACTCGTGATCTCGTACTTCAAAGATAACACAATAGTAATGACTATTCAAAGAAGAAACACGAGTTGTCGATCAAGCTCCACTTCCTGAAGCCCGGTCTTGTAAGTCGGCTCATCTCGTACACCGACGTCCACTTGTTCGTGCCGTCTGAAAGCTTAAACTCGGGCATCGGTCCCTTGTGGATCCTGTTTCGAGCAGCAGCTCCTCCTCCTCTGGATGAAGCTCCTGGTTGCTGGAGATTGCGACGACGGGGGAGGAGAAGAGGAAGACGCGTAAGGATTTGCTGGCGATGGCGATGGGGATGGAGAAGGATTTAGTGGCGTTTGAGAGCTTGGTGGTGCAGCTGATGGAGCGACAAAGCCACAAGAACTCACTCTCCACCCTAAATACTGAGATCATCTGTGGTTTAATATTTTCATAAAGGCTTGAGCGCGCTTTTCGCAGTTGCAAAGCCTGTATTGTAGGTGGGAGCGGGAGCACTGCTGCAACTAGCTCGCCGGCGGCAGCCCCTGGAGCGGCTCCAAGTTTTGACTCAGGTATAAAGTCTTTGAGTATGGTTTGGTTTCTAATGTTGTTGACGCTGGTAATCGCAGCAGAGAGTTCTGGATCTAATGCGGGACCGTCAGTTTCCGGCTCTAGTGTTGAAGCGGCAGCTTCAGTAGGATCTAGGAGTTCGTCAGCTGGCGAGCCGATGCTGGTAGTATCATCGTCAACTTCGCCAGCTTTAACCGAATCATCACTATCAACACCAGCTTCTGGAGAATCCACACTAGCATCGTTGTTGTCTGGATCGTTTACTCCAACGCCATCGTCCACTTCGACTGGATCAAGCACGCCAAGCCAAACTTCGAGCTCGTTCGCTCAGACTGGATCAAGCTCAGCACTACCTGGCTGGAACTGGATATGGCGATTACCTTGTCTCTTTCGCATATGTATGTTTCGTGGCTTTCAAAAGCTTCTCTATGACCGTTCGGAAAAACTCCTGAACAGTTGCTTGATATGGACGCAAAAGCACCAATAGCAGCCTAGCAACTCACTTTGTTGAGAATTGTTACTACTAGAAAGACAAAGAAGATGCATCCTAGTACCTGTAACTCTCCCCGTTTTTCTGGTGGTGATCACAAAATATATTGAAAAGAAGAGGAAGAAACTTATCCGAAAACGCAGAAATGGCTGACCAGTTTGCCGAGGCAATGTCCTTGGAATAACATGCTTTTTCCTTTGCATCCAAATCCACGTCCATGCCGCCATTAGCGTCGCAGATAGATTTTGTTTTGCTTTATCAATGTCTGAGGATAAAAACACGTCAAGCGTAGTGCACAGGAAGTAAGAAGCTTCACCTGGATGCTAGAAGAGATTACTTCTCAAGGTCGGATACTTTCTCATTGACTCCTCAAGAAGCTTTGCAATCACCTTGTCTTTGGTGTCCACAGGATAATTGCAAAAGGATGGAAGAAGAGCCCAAAGATCAAGCTCCGGAGAAAGAAAAGAAAACGAAGCGAGCGTACCTTTGGTCTCATATCCACGCAAAACTTGAGAAGCAACTGGAACGATCCAGCCAGAGCCGGCCAGCTCGATCGATCGGCGGTGCAAAGGATACACTCGATGCACGACAGGAAAACAACCAGAGCCTTTCCACTCGTGGATCGCAGCACGGAGGCGGGAAGCTTGGGAAGGAACGCGGCCAGGAGTGTGAGGAAAGCCGTGGTATCGGCTCCATCCACGGCGCCTGCATGGCACTGGGGCGCGCCATGGTGGCGGCGAAATACGCCGTGGGAATCAGGCAGGCCCTGCTCTTTCGATGCGAAATTTAGGGTTTATACAAAAACCCATAGCTAGGGCAAAATGGGATTTTAGGGTTCTTGAGGATGGAGGAGGAGGCGATGGAGGCGATGGAGGCGATGGAGGTGAGCTTCAATGTGGGGCGCTGCAGCGCGCCGGACGTTCCCGTGGCGCACGGTGGCGCCGCGGCGGCGGAGTCGGCGCTGGCGGTGGTGGATCCTCTCCAGAAGCGAGTGACCTTCAACCCTAGGTACGAGCAGATGTGGGCGCCCATGGAGGGGCCGATCCACCCCTACAACAAGGACGGCCTCTCGCGGGGGATGAAGAACCACGCGCTGGGCGTGGTGGAGGACTCGTCCATCTCGCCCTTCACCTTCGACGAGCAGTACCACACATTCCAGGCGTTTGGCTATGCCGCGGATACCTCGGCTCCAAATGGTGCCAATTTGATCGGCGACCCGGACAAGATCAAGGACAATGCCGGGCTCACAGTCTTCAACATCCCACAGCACGAGCTCAAGAAGAGGAAGGCCGAGGGGCGGCTGGAGAGGGTCCAGGAGCTCGAGGGTGGCCTGGATCCTTCCTCGGACGAGTGGCTGGCCAAATCCATCACGAGCCCCTGGGCCGGGACGCGCAAGGGGATCCAGGTGGAGATGACCGACGAGCAAAAGATGTATGCCGAGGAGCACGCCAAGAAGAAGCTGGCCAGGGAGGCCCGAGAGGCCGGTATCAAGCCCGAGGTGCCGGACTCCACCGAGTTCCATGGCGACGAGCACGTCGACTACCAGGGGCGCTCTTGGGTCGTTCCTCCGGCGGATGTCAAGGCCGCAAACGATCGATGCTTCTTCCCCAAGCGCTGCATCCATACGTGGGTCGGGCACAAGGGGAATGTGATGACGATCCAGTTCTTTCCAAAGTATGGCCACCTCCTGCTCTCCGGGAGCAGCGACCACCAGGTGAAGATCTGGGACGTGCATAACCACAGGAAGTGCGTGAGGACGTACAAGGGGCACAGCGCCACTGTTCGTCACGTTTCCTTCACCAACGACGGGCTCAAGTTCCTGAGCGTGAGCTACGACACCAAGATCAAACTTTGGGACACGGAGACGGGCAAGGTGATCTCGTCCTTCACCACCGGGAAGACGCCTTACGTCGCCAAGCTGCACCCGGACGATGACAAGCAGAACGTGTTGATGGTGGCGATGAAGGACAAGAAGGTTGTGCAGTGGGACGTGGACAGCGGCAAGATCACGCAGGAGTATGACCAGCACTTGGACGCCGTGAACACCATCACGTTTGTGGACAACAACCGGAGGTTCATCACGTCCAGCGACGACAGGTCCCTCCGCGTGTGGGAGTTTGGGATCCCGGTGGTGATCAAGTACATCAGCGAGCCGCATATGCACTCGATGCCCAGCATCGCGGTTCATCCAAACGGCAAGTTCTTCGCGGCACAGAGCATGGACAACCAGATCCTCGTCTACGACACCAAGGAGCGCTTCCGGCTCAACAAGAAGAGGTTCCACGGCCACGTAACCGGGCTGGGCTGCCAGGTGAACTTCTCCCCCGACGGCAAGTATGTCATCTCGGGGGATGGATCGGGGCGGTGCTGGTTCTGGGACTGGAAGACCACCAAAGTTCTCCACAAGCTCCACTGTTTCAAGCGGGTTTGCCTGGGCTGCGAGTGGCATCCGCTGGAGCAGAGTAAAGTCGCCACCTGCGGCTGGGAGGATGGTAGGAACGCTGGGAAGGACGGAGTTGGCATCATCAAGTACTGGGACTGAGCAACGTGTATTTATAATTTATAGCGCTCTCAAGAGTAACCGTGAAAGACGTAGTTCCTCCTTGTTGGGCTCAATCTCGGTCCGATCTAGGCAAAGTATGAAGTTCTTACTTCGAGGTCCGCCACCTTGTAAACGGCTTACACGGTCTTCAGTCTTCGGTCTTCGGTCTGCGGTCTCAAACTCTGACCGTTGAAAAGACAATCTCAACTCAAACGTTATATTCATATTTTTCCCTTAGGGAAGAACAAATTAGAAAGCCTTCAACAGAACAATCAGGGTAGAAAGTGTGAGAGTGAGAAAAAGGATATTTTGATTCTTAAAATATTCTTTATTTTCGATTTCAAGAATCTTCCAAAGTTTAATGAGATTAATGTGGGAATATTTTAAGGGTCCAAGAAAAGGTTAACTTTTTTTTAAACTGTTTTTCCCACACCAAGTTTAAACTGGGTGCAATTGGGGAACCACCCGTCTAGGCTGCGGCCTGTGAGAATTTCCCTAGGTTTATACGGCACTAAACCCTGGTAGAACTTTCGGCCGCCGATGGCGGACTCCGGTGGCGATGGGGACGGCGGCGATGGGAGTTTGACGGTGCGAATCTTGCGGTTCGATCAACCTTGTGACCGGCGCCGATACCCCAACACTATCTCGGCGGAGGAGCTGAGCAAGGAGCATGGCGACGGCACTCTTGCGCCCTCACGCGACGTGTATGTTTGTGGTATGTACGCAACTTAGCTGCCTATCTTGTGTCTCATGCCTCTCTCACGCAGCACTTCCTGCAAGCCAGCGCGATGGTCTTGAGAAACTGGCCCGGGGTATGCCCCCGTTTGATCCGTCACTGCCAATATCTCGAGAGAACCTCTTCGCATGGCTCATCACCAACGTCGTCCCTTGGGACGATCCTCTTAAACGCCTTGCATTCGATCTGGCTGGATTCTTGTTGATAGCCGATCAGGAATGGATGGATGGGCTGCTCACAGCGATTCAAAACGCCGGGGACTCGTCGAGGCCTCTCTCGGCCGTGCTTGAGTATGCATCTCCAACCACAGTACGTCCAAAAGTTGACTATCCACTGAGTGTCAAGGAGGCGCTACAGGTGGCCTGGGATCGCCCTTACCAGGATCCTTGCAAAGTGTTGGACTACGTTGCAGAGGTTATCAATGGCTTGTTTGACGAGTGGCACAACGATATGGGGCGGCTTGCGGCATGGACGATGGTGCTGCAGAGCTCTGGGTGGGGAAAGTCAAGGACCATGCGAGAGCTGGCTACCAAGGGCTTTTACGTAGTGTACGTCTCCTTTCTCAAGGTCGGGTCTACAGGCATCCCGGATCAAAGTGCTGTGGCGCAGCAGCTGATTAATAGCAAAATGAGCAACGATCCACGGGCCGTGGCAGCATGGGTTCTCGCCATTTTAACTCAGATCAAAGAGAAATCTCCAGAGGAGTGGATGAAGGAGCAGTCGGAGCCACATTTTGGCGAAGCCGTGGCTATAAGGTTATCTTCTCTCCTATCTTCTCTTTTTGCTTGCTGACTTTGTGCTCGTTCCTCCAGCTACCTTAAACTCAGTGAGGAGGTGCTGGAGGAGGTGCGCGAGTGCAAGCCGGGTCCAGGACAGGACTGGGATGGTGTGAAGCTAACTCACTGGATCCGGACGACGGCCAACAAGATTTTCGTACCCGATAAGAAGATCATTGTCTGCATGGACGAGGCGTCTTCATGGTTTGGACAGGTGGCCGGTTCATTCCTGGCCTGCAGGAGGTTTTTTTCGTGCATTCCACGCAACTTAAAGGTGTTCGGACTGGTAGCAGATACTGCCGGAAAGCTCGGCCTCGTCATCCCTCCGCAAATGCAAGATCGCAGCTCCCGGGCAAGAGCTCCTTCGACCAGGTTCTTTGAGCCGATCTGGGTGGTGGGGAGCTTGTGGTGGGACTTCGAGCAGGCAAAGAAGCTAATGTCCTTGCAGCTGAAGACAAAGGATCCGACCACCCCCTTGGCAGAGCTGACGAAGGAGTTGTTCAGGTGGGGGCGGCCCCTGTGGCGTGCTACTCTCGACAATGGCGCAGATGAGATGGAGGTTGTGACGTTCGCCATGCAGAAGCTTCTGGGGATGCCCATGGAGAGACTGAAGCCGGTCGGTGAGGAATCGCTGACAAACGCAATGGGCATTGCCGTTCTGGGGTGGCGGCTGGCCTCGAGGTGGTAGCCTGGTCCGAACTAGCCAAGGACATGGTGGCGGGCAACATGCGGACGGTGAGCCACGTAAGTGGCGACCGTGACTGCGTCTTCACCGCGGACGCGTTCGAGCCTATATTGGGGGAGGCAGCTGCGCGCATACTGGACAACAAAGATCAGTTGAATGCGGTGCTGGAGGTGGCGCAGCGGGTTTTCAAGCAACCGTACGTTGTGGAGGGGCCTCGAGGGGAAATAGTTGGGCGGATTGTGCTGCTTCTGGCAGTACATGCCTGTTGCAAGCACGTCGTCGAAGCCAATAAGTTTACTCACCCCGTCAAGCTCCGGGACTTTGTGACCAAGCTGTGTGGGAAACCGCTGGAAGTAAAAGGGCTCGTCTGCTTCAACCGCTTCATTCTCCTCAACAGAAAGCTGATCACCAAGGAGGACTTGCTCTTATGCTTTCTGGGCAGTGTGGCGATCATACCGCAACGGAACCAGGAAGCTTACGATGCACTGCTTCCAGTGCTGATGCCTGGGCCGGATGGGACGTATGAGCTTCGTGATGACAGAATGCAAGCCGTGCCGGTTCAGATTCGAAACAGAGACACCTACTGTGTGAACATTCAGAAGCTTGCCAAGGCTGCATTGGAGTATGCTCTCTTTCTCACTTGCTTTTAATCACCAGTCTTTTTGTGTTCATTGCAGGTGGGATGACGAAGCACCGGTTCCAGGAGCAGCCAGCTCCAGCCAGGCCAGCCGCAGCCAAGTTCCACAGGTCCTCCCTGAGGCTGACGAGGGAGTGCTCCAACACATGGACGTGGATCTGGACGAAGCTCCCCAGCGCCCTGTGCGTAGCTGCACACAAATCAAACGGCAGAGTCCGCGTGGTGAAGATGGTGATGACATCGAGGATGAAGATGAAGACAAACTCAAGGATCCAACATATAGAGATATAGACGATGACAGTGATGAGAATGAAAGTGATCAGGAGGAGCCATCTCGGAAGAAGAGGCGAGTTGTCACGGATGGTGAGACGTTGGGGAGTCCTATTGCCATCTACATGCACTTGAGAGGACGCAAAAAGTCTTCGGTTGAAATTTCAGAAGATGGTAGAGTGTTAATTCTACACCAACTGGCATATTTGTTTCTTGGGGTAAGTGGATAGAAAAGTATTTTAATGAGCTCATTTTCTAATTTTTTGCAGGAAAAGATTCTTAATGCTCTTATGCAATTGTGCACAGCATATTTTAAAATGGAAGATCATTTAGTGGGGAAACGAGGTGACATAGTGAGACACAACTTGTTCAATTACTTTAAATTGCCCAAGACAAAGGTAAAGAAGCCTTAGCGCAATTTGAGAGTTGTTGGATTCCCAAGTTAATCACTGAAATTGTCTTTGCTGACTAAACATTATTTTCTACAATACCTTTCCGTTTTATGTTTGTCTTGTGTTTTAACACAGGCTGCTGTGGACCAAGTCCTCGTGACCAGCAAGCCGAAGACTTGTGTCGAGAAGGTTGAATGTCCACTCGGAACCAAAGGCTCGTCCTCAATCTGATTTTCCGAATCAAAGTCCACCAGCTCTGTCTTGTCGTTTCCTGCTAAGCATCCCAAAGCTGTGGGAGAATGCAGCAAAAAGAACAAGAATTCTTGCTGCTGCAAGATATTGCCAATAGGTGAGTAAATAAAGCTTCTTTTCCGCTTTTCATTCTTCTAGGCATTCTCTAATAACAGGAGCAGATGGTACGAGAGTTTGAACAAGTAAAGGAACGGTGCAGTATTTGATGTTGGTTTGGCTAGTCCTTGTCAATGAGTTACTTGGGAGAATCTTTTGGTCATGTCAAAGCAAAGCCTAGTAAACACCTTGGATGAGAAGCAGCAGCCGGGGATTGGCGATGGCACCACATTCTCTCTGGAGTTCTTCGTCTTGACTTTCGTAAAGCTCATGAGCCAGAGATTTGTCCCTTGATCCCCATCCTAGTTTCCAGCCTCCTCGGTGTGAAAGTTCTCGTGTTTTGCTCCATATTTTGGTGTACATTCTAAGATGATGTTTAAAGTGGACCTCAACACAAACTCTTGCAGGGGATTTAGAATGCATCACACGGCGCCTGAGAAGAAACGCATTCATCCAAATACCTATATGATGATGGCTCAGGAAGCCTACGAAGAGAGGCAGCAATACTTACGGCTGATTTCTCGAAGTCGTTCGCGAACAGTAGCACTATTTCCATGGTCCAGACCAAGTCGTTTATGAAGCATGCCACTGTGTTTATGTTGATGTCACCAACCCCAAGCGCCTCCCAGTCATCTTTGTTGAGGAATTCCCCAGCCAGGCCCGGGGCTTGCTCCTTAGTACTCACAGCGATCACCGTCTCTAACGACCCAGCATATCCTCGCAGCTTATCCACAGTAGCACCAGGTAGAAACAACCCCACCTTTTTCATGATCCCAATGCCCCGGAGATCCACTACAACACATCTCCTGATCCCCTGCAGCACCGCCTCACCCAACTCAAGTATGGCATCTTTTTCCTTGAGCCTCGTATTGGAGCTGGCTGCATTTGTCACAAACTCGTGTGGCAAAATCTCCAGCGGGAAGTTGTTGCAAACATCGCGCTCAAGGTTCCATTGCAATGCCTTGTACTTGAGTGCCTTTGAAGGAACCGAGAGTAGCACACAATTTGTAGGAACCCTGTTATGCCAGATGTCCAAACATTCCTCAGATGATCTTGCGCAATCTATCTCCTTGTTACGCCACGCGTGCATAAACTCCTTATATTCCTTGGATAATTTTGCACGATCTATCTCTCGATCTTCATCGCTGATCACCACCGAGTCCATCTTGTATCTGATACCAAGCTCGAAAGTAGAAAGGCAGCCGGTGGCCTCGATGCTCTCAATCTGGCACGGCATGAGCTCAGTCACGGACGGTGGCATGTCCGGGTCGTAGTCTAAGTCAGGGCGGCTATACGGGCAGCTCCAGTAGGAGCCATTGCAATGCTTGCGCTGGTGAATGGTGCATTTGGTACCTCGGTGAGCCAACGCAAGCAGGGCCCCAAATTCTTTCATCAACCAACCATGGCTGCCGATGCTGTAATAGGAACTGTCAAAAAGAATGAGGGATGTGTTGATCTTGTCATAGTGCAAGACAAGTCGCGGTGCAGGTTGAGTAGTTGTTAATGATCCATGGCCACTGCACAAGCTCCTCTGGAAAAACTGACGAGCCGCAGCTGTTCTAGAAAATGCGATCGTTTTGGGATGCCTCTCAACCGTAAAGCTTCTTACCTGACCGCCACATCTCCTCCCCTGGCTAGGGTTTATAGCGGATCCCTGCAGGATATTTCCTGAAGTTGCTATTTTGGTGCTCGATAGCTAAACAGAGCGGAAGAATGAAATATATTCAAGATGTAGCTCATTAAGATGATTGGTTCTGGTTCCAGGAACCAAATCCAAAGTGCAGCCAGTACAAACGTCATAGTTGAGATGTTTGACCGTTATCAATTTTGAAAATTGTTAATCGCGTCTTTGCAAATTGGCCAAAGTTTTGCCACTGGTGTCAACCCATCCTTTTGGAGGAGGACAAGCCGGTTCCACAAGAGCTTAAACATCCTAATCCCTTGCCTTGTACATGGGCATATCTCTCATGAAAAAGTTGACCTGGAATTTCATGATATCTGGAATGCTCAACATCAAAGGCGAGCAGAAGGATTAGTATACCTCCTTATTGTGAGAATAAACGCGCAAGTTCGGCGACACATAGCACCTTTAACTTTGTTCGAGATCTCGAGACTCCAATGCTCAAAACGTTAACGTCCTTCTCTCTGAAAATTTTCCGCAAGAAGAAGCACTTGATCGTCGAGTGTATACCGCTCCACACTCTTGTCAAATGCTTTCACGGACATAATCTCCCTTATCATTGATCTCCAGGCGCCAATTAACGTTCAACCTACATTTTTCTGACTTCCATGATTCCCATACGTCTCTTAAAGCAGAGTGCGCGAGACTGCTCAATAGATGACCGACTGGTATTCCCTACTTATGTGTATATATTCCCTTGACCCATAGACTAAAAGTCTTGAGGTGTCAGCACCTAGGCAAGCGAAAATGACATAGTTATTGAGACATTAGGATCTGGTGAGTATTCTTAGTGCCTAGGCAAGCGAAAATGACAAAGTTTGCGACATTCTACGGCCAACAGAATCTTTACCATTGACATGATTTGACTTTTATTGAGATGGATGGATGTTCTTGGATTTACCTTTCTTTAGTGGCCTGAGAGTTTCATCTCCTGGAAAGAAACTCTTTTGTGGAACTGGATATTTGCCACAGTTGTCGACCCATCCTTGTGGAGGAGGACAAGCCGGTTCCACAGCTTTTCTTAACTCATAGAGCTCACTTTGGGTATACCTTAGGACGTGGTACCCTCGTTTCTCACTGGATTCAATAGATTTCTTGAGCAATCTCACCAATTGCCACTTCCAGCCGCTGTCAAATTCGAGCCCAAAAATCCTAAAGTAAACGTCCCAATCCCTTGCCTTGTACACCTCTTTCATCAATTGCATCAGCTTCTTGGTCATGGCTTCGGATGGAAACCCATATCTCTGGTCAAACTCCTCCGTTGACCTTGTCATCTTGAAAAAGTTGACCTGGAACAGGATCAGTCTCATGGATGTCTTGCAAGCTTGGAATGTTTGCCTGATTCGCAGCTCAGAGGGATAGTTCTCCGGCTCAATGTACGCCAGATGTGGGAAGTCTTTCAGGCACCATAGCACCCTTCTGGTAAGGGATTCGCCCAGAAACATCTTGGAGACCTGTGGCTTTTCTTTGTCTTTGGGTTGCCATTCAACATCCTTAGTAACTAGCAAGTAAGTGAGGAACTCCCCAAGGTCTGGGACTGCATTCTTTCCCCGGAGTTCTATGTTGTCAATGAAATCTTGAACTTTGTGTTGTATAAGGTTTGCCAACTCTTGGTCGTCCCTCACCAGCTTAGAAAACAAGTGATAGAGAAGGCAATATCCCTCCAGGGCAAACTCTGATGCCTTCATAAGCTGGTGGCTGAATCCACTACTCTTCAAGAAAGCTGCCTTGTGCCGATCACAAGACTGCACAAGCCTGAGCACCATCAAGTTCATCATCACTGGAAGAGTTTCAAGCACGACTTGAGGGCTCCATGTTTTGACATGCACCAGGTTCATAAGCGAGCTCTGCATTAAACCCTTAGCACGCTTGAAGTGCTCATCATCTAAGGCGAGCGGAAGGAAATACTGGAAGCTCACTCCGAGAAGGCTCTTGTTGTGAGAATAAACGCTGAAAGACTCGTGAGAGAGCACGTCCAGCGACACAACTGTCGGCTTTAACTTGTTCAAGCTGTCGAGGTTGACTCCAATGCCCAAGACGACGTCTTTCTCTCTGAAAGTTTTCCGCAAGAAGAAGCACTTGAGCCGCCTTTCAAGAAGTCGAGTGTATATCTCCACACTCTTGTCAAACGCTTTTACGGACATAATCTCCCGGTCATCGAGCTTGTCAATGATCTCCAGGCGGCAATCAACGTTCAACCTCTCACACATCATATCTACGACATTTTTTAACGCTGGCTTTCCATGCTGCTTTCGTTTTGGCCGCGCCAAAGCCTCCAACGGCAAAACATCCTCATCACCATCAACATCTAACCCCAAAACCCCAAACAAGTTTGTGTCCTCCTCCTTCTTTTCTATCTCCTTGCACTTGATAACTGCCGTATCCACTGCCGAGAAACTCACATTGAATCCACACTTTGGACACTGGTAACGTTCTACACGCGGTTTCAAGCCTCGGGGACCTAAACACATCTTCGAGTAAGACTGTAGATTCACGTTGCCGCCACCATGTGACTGCTCAATATTGTCGCTTGAGAAGAGGCTCAAGAGCTGAAGAAAGACATAGCCGAGCAAGTAGCCTGGAGTATAACCCCCGAAAAACTGGTGATCGAGAATATCGCAGCAGATCCTAGACCCCATGACGTTTGGGTGAGGCACCGGTGTCTGGATGGTTACCTTTGGGGGATCCGTTGGATACATTGCCGGTATCTTGACATCCAGGTGGAGCTTCAAGCCCTGATAAGGGCCGCAAAGAGGTGACAAAACCAAGCACATCCGCTGCATGTCTTGCTCGTCCACAACAACGTCAATGCCCTTCAATGGCTCCTTGGCCAGATCCTTGAGATCACGGTGTAGCCGGACTTTCCATGGCGGCGTTGCCATGGTTAGGGTTTGATAAGGTTTAGGGTGTGGGGTTTATCATATCCAAAGGTTTGATATGAATATAAACTTTAAGATGAAATCATCCCTATGCCTTGCCTTTGTAGCTCAGTGGTAGAGCGCCAGTCTTGTAAACTGGAGGTCCAGAGTTCGATCCTCTGCGGAGGCAATTTTTATCGCATTTTATTTAGACTTTCCCGCCAATCCACGTGTCAAGCAAAGAGCATTCCTAAATTTTTTATCCTTGGGCCCTTATAAAAGAAGAGCGCAGTGGATCAGAAAATTAGGGTTCTTGGGCGGCATTGTGGGGCGGATTTTTGGATTCCCAGAGATGATGCGTCGGGCGATCAATCGGGGCAACAGCGCCGCTGTGCCGGCCACTGTAGCGGCATCGGCAACATTTGTGAGTAATCCAATCCCTCCTCTCGGGCTCTCTCTCTCTCTCGATCTTGTGCTTCTCTGCTAGCAAATTGGGGGGATTATGCCTGGAATCGCTGCATGCCGGGGCTGGATTTGTTTGCCCGGAGAAATCAGACTGTCCGTTTTGCCCCCTCTATATGCAGATGTGCTCCAGATTTCGCTATGGCGCATTGTGGTTGAGTGACCTTGGATGGGTACGACCCCCTTGCATTGCATGGCCTCCCACCAAAGCGTGTTTGCCTGGTCAATTCTCCTAGATCTCTCTTGTTCTTCCTTTCTTGCCTCTCTAAACCCGATCTTCTTTTTCTTAGATGAGGTTCTTCAAGCCGTGCGCCGCGTCTAGCGCCCAGCAAGCGGCGGGCAGCACTCCAAGCTCCTCGGACAAGGAGCCATCGTCGAGAGAGGGCTTCGTGCACACCCCATCGCTGGAGAAGGAGATGAAGACCAAGGACATCTTCAATGCCGCCAAGCGCAAGGAAGCGGAGGCCGCCGCCGCCGCCGCCGCCGAGAAGAGCAAGGAACGAGCCGGCGCTGCGGCCTATGGTACTGCGCAGCACAAGTAGGAGGATTGGGCGTCGCTCTGGCGCACAGTCCCACAGGTTTGGAGTGATTTCCTTCGCTCGTTTGATATCGACGAAAACAGGTAGAACTCTAGTACTGCTCTCTTTCTTTCTAGGTGGTGGTGGTGGAATCATTTAGGTGGTGAAGCTCAGCTCAGCTCACCGCAAGGATCGTCTCTCTCGATCGATCTCTGCGAGCTAGAGAGGCACAAGAAAAGAGAAAAACTTAAAGAGAGTGGATTTGTATATGTATAGCTCCTGTTTTTGGGACTTGGGATCAATCAATCAGTAGACTTTGGTGGATGATGAACTTTTCTTTCTACAGTCGTATCGTACTACATCAAGATCGAATCTAGCTATAGCAACACTCTATTATTTGATCCAGCTATGAAAGTTTCGGTATCTATCACTCACGGATCACGCACTACAGGGGCTTTTGCTCGCTCTCTCTCCAGCGTTGTCAATCAGTGTGTCTGGAATGGAGGCATCAATAATGTCGTGTCGTGTGGATGTGGACATGCGCAGATTTACATGATTGATTGACTGGCTCTTGCGATTAGAAAAATCAAGGACGAGAATGAATTTTTTTTCTTTTGTTTCACAAGCTCGAGGCTCTTCTCTCTCGTTCAGTCTATTTACATGTTGGCCAGAAGAACAAGAAGACCAGCGTGCTCGCTTTCCACGGCAATGCTCGCTACCTTTCTCGCGCGCTCCACATCGTTATGGACTTTGCAAGCGCTGAGGAGCGACACCCACGCAACCACGCATGGCTCGAATGGCATCGTTTTCACCACCTCCTCCGCCTCGTCCACCAGCCCGGCTCGTCCCAGCAGATCGATCACGCACAGGAAGTGATCCGCGGTTGGAGTCGCGAAGTAGTCCCCCGCGATGGAGACGAAGAGCAAAAGTCCTGTTTGGAAGATCCCACCGTGGCTGCAAGCTGCGAGAACGACGATGAAAGTCACTGCGTCGGGACGGAAGCCTTCGTGATCCATCTTCCCGAACAGCTCCAGCGCCTGGAGCTCGTCCCCGGCGCCCGCGTACGCCGCAAGCATTGCGTTCCACGACACGACGTTCTTGTTGGCCATGGCGTCGAAGAGCGCTTGAGCTTCTCCCAGGCTCCCGCAAGATCCATACATGTTGATGAGCGAGTTCCACACCACGGGGTCTCTCGCCACATCGCTGCTGCTCGACACCTCCTCGTGCAAATGCCGGCCCTCTCGTAGCGACGAGGAGCTCGCGCACGCGTCGATCACGCACGCGAAAGTTATCTCGTCGGGACGAGCGCCTTCCAGGTCCATCCTGAGGAACAGCCTCACCGCCTCTTTCTCTTGCTGTTCTTGCTGCGAGTAGCCAGTGATGACCGTGTTCCACGACACAGTGTTCCTGGAAGGCATTCTCTCGAACAGAGCTCGGGCTTCCTCCATGTCTCCGGCCTGGGCATACGCGGTTACCACAGCGTTCCACGAAGCGGTACTCTTTACCGGCATTCGATCGAACAGGACCCTTGCTTCTGTCAGGTTCCCGTTTTGAGCGTAGCCGGCGATCATCGCGTTCCACGACACGACGTTCCTGTGAGGCATACTATCGAACAATTCCCTCCCTTTGTTCAGCTGTCCGTCTTGGGCATAGGCCGTGAGCATTGCAGTCCAAGATACTACATCTCGCTGTTGCATCTGATTGAAGAGATCCATTGCCTCTTTCAGCTGGCCTGCGCTCGCGTACGCGACCACCATCGTCGTCCAGGTCGCGGAATCCTTTTTCGCCATGCTATCAAACAGTGCTCTCGCTTCTCTCAAGTTTCCATGTTGGGCATATGCTGCAACCATTGCATTCCACGACACGATGTTTCTATCGGGCATTATCTCGAAATGTAGTCTCGCATTATCAATCTCACCAGCTTGTATGTATGCTTTCAGCATCGCTGTCCACGAAACAACGTTCTTCCGCGGCATACTTGCAAACACGGCCTTTGTCTCACCAAGATCACCCCTCGAGGCATATGCGGAGAGAATGGTAGTCCACGAAACTACGTCCGGCGTGGGCATGCTCTTGAACATTACGTGAGCTTGATCCATATCCCCGGCTTCACAGTAAGCGGCGAGCATTGTGTTCCAAGTCACAAGGTTCGGGCATGGCATCGCCTCAAACAATGTCCGAGCATCCTCCAGATGCCCGTTCTTGGCATATGCTGCGATCATGGCATTCCAAGAGACAGCAGTGGGTCTTGGCATAGCGTCGAAGATCACTTTGGCGTCGCTAGCTTGACCATTCCGCGCATACGCAGTGATCATTGCATTCCAGGACACGGCGTTCTTCTCGGGCATGAAATCAAAGAGCCGCCGCGCTTCGCCCAAATGCCCGTTCTGGGCATATGCGGCAATGAGGATGTTCCAAGAGAAGAGATTCGGCGCCGCGATGGAATCAAAGGCGCGGCGTGCCTCCTCCACGCTGCCGCATTTTCCGTACATGTCCACCACCAGATTGGAGACGTAGCGGTCCGAGAAGTGGCCGTTGTCGATAACATGGGCGTGGATCCGGCGGCCCTCGACGAGATCTCTGGTCTCGCCGCATCGCTTGAGCCGCGACGCATACACATCTTGCTGCTCCACCGAGATCGCGGTGGACATCCACCATAAACCAGACCTAGATCCAATCCAACGGCGCCCATTGGCGCGCCAGCAAAGCTATGAATTCTATTGGGTATAAATTGCGAATCGCGACGCTGTGAAGAACAGGCCAAAGCCGACCGGAATCGCCAAAGCTCTTGCCTAAAGCTGCAAAACAAAGCCACAAAACTACAAGCAAGAGGGCAGTATATATCGCCACCTCCGCGGCATCTCTGAATCATGTCGATGGCACGGAGGAGGCTGCTCCTTCTCGTCGTGCTATTCTCAGTCTTCCTCTTGCAGCTCTTGCATTTGGCCGAATCCAATCACAAGCACGGCCACGGTCGAAGAGGATGTGGGAAGAAATGCAAATCCACGGCCAGCTGCAAGAAGGGGCTCGTGTGCTTACAAGGTGAATGCAAGGATGATCCAGACAAGGAGACCAACATCTGCAACAAGAACAAGAACAAGAAGAAGAAGCAGCCCAAGAATCCATCAGATCCTCCTTCTTCTCCCCCGGAGATCGAAGCCCCGCCGCCGCCACTCGAGCCAGCTCCTGGCCAAGGGCAGTGCCGAGCCTCGGGATTCCTCCATGCTCCAAAGAACTCCAAGGGATGCAAGGATTGCTGCCAGGTCGGGAAGTCCTACCCGCAGTTCAAGTGCTCGCCTCCGGTGACAAAGTTCACGAAGGCGATTCTCACCGTGAACGATTTCCAGCCGGGAGGGGACGGCGGCGGCGCCTCCGAGTGTGATTCCAAGTTCCACTCCAACAAAGACTTGGTGGTGGCGCTCTCCACCGGATGGTTTGCCAAGGGGAAGCGTTGTGGGCGATTTGTGATCATCCATGCGCCCAACGGCAAGAGCGTCCGGGCGAGAGTGGTGGACGAGTGTGACTCTCTTCGTGGCTGCGACGCCGAGCATGGATTCTATCCGCCATGCCAGCCCAATCTGGTGGATGGATCGCCCGCAGTTTGGCGCGCGCTGGGGGTCTCGAAAAATAGCGATAAGTTTGGCTGGATGGACATTACTTGGTCGGATGCGCAGGGCGCCTCGGATTAAAATTCTGTCCTTCGCGAACAATAGAATAATACAACTCAATTATAATATAATTGATTTTATTAATATTTACTAGTCTTTAGAGCAATGCAATGGCCACCATTTTTATAGCAGCAGCACAAGCTGATCGTCTAAAGAGTTTTCTAAGAAATCTAACCAATATCTGCTTGTGGAGCTTTGATCTTCCCATGCCCCAATTTTATTCTCACACTTCTGTGTGATTTTTACGACTTTACCTCACTTTTTTTGCTTGGTGTTGGCTGCTTGTAGTTGTCTCTTTTAAAGCATGGAGAGATCCTTCCCTTCTTCCTGGAAACCTTAGCTTTCTTCTTACCTTTTCTTTGTTACCAGCCTAGGACTTGGTAACTGTGTTTTTACCCTCTAGCTTCACCCAAAGTCAAACCACTGCCCAAGTGTGACCTGTGTGGAGTCCCTTTCCTCGCTCGTTGCCGGCCAGGGAAAATCCCCTCCGTCCACGTCACCACCTGAGGCGGTGTGGACGGGCAGATCCCCACCAGGCCCAACCGCTGTTGGAACACTTCTCCATCTCCATGCTCTTCTTCCTCGGACTCCTTTTCCTCCATAACGTTTTCCGTTTTCTCTCCTCGATCGGTCGCCTCCTCTACTGGCAGATCAGCTGGAGCGCTGGGCGCATTGTTTGGCGTAGCGATCTTCTCCTGATCGCCGGGCGTGGGCGTGGCTAGCAGTTCCTGGTGCTGCTGGGATTGGATTTGCTGCGTGTCCAGCTTGAGCTTCTTCCTGGATCTAGATCTCTTGTGAGACACGCCGTCTTCCGGGTAGACCCGGTGGTTGCCATTGCCGACTTGGGGCTTTGGCTGGACCATGAAAGTGAGATCGTTGTGCTTGCTGATGCCTTGGAGCTGCACAGTGAGATCGAAGAAGAAGAAGAGTTTTGGAAAGAATTTGGTGTTGGGCTGCCTACCTTGCATCCCAGCGAGCAGTAGCGGAAGCTCTCGTTGAGGCTCCTCTCGCAAATCTCGCAAGTCTTGGTGACGCCCTTGGCGAGCTTGGTCTGGGGCCTGCCGTTGAGGAACACCACCCGGGCGCTGTTGATGATGTAGGATTGAATGCCGCTCAAGTCGAGCACCTTTTGGATCTCTGACACGCGAATCACGTCGTGGTAGGACGATCGACGAATCTGTACATAGAAAGAAACCCACTGTCAGGCATTATATACAAGGCTTCCCTTGAACTCTCTCGATCAATGTCCACCATATCCATATCGGGCAATTGCCCACCTCGGGTAGCCGATCACTTTCGTCTCGGACACCCGAACAACCACAGAAGTTTCTTTTCATCGCTTTTGCGTACCTGCACGACGTGGTGATTCTTGTGGCAGAATGTACAGCCAAAACAGAGTGGCTCGTCCATGCAATCCAGGCAGTAGAGGTTGCATTCGATTCGAGCGGCGCTGGTGGACGCGGCGGCCTCGCCAGCGGCCGGGGACGAGGTGGGGGAGCTGTGATTGTTGCAGGGCTCGAAGAACTTGGCGGAGATGAGGGGCTTGAGCCAAGGGGGGCAAATTGGATAGCTCTTGTGCTGGGCCACCTGGAAATTGGGCAAGAAATTCGATCAATTCCCTCCAGGCATTGGCTCCACAGAGTTGAAATTCATAGAATTCATCGCAATCAGGATGCATGGTCACACTCCAAGCACACACCAACTGCAATTGAACCGATCAATCATGCAAAGAAGAAGAATTTACCATTCTCTTCCTCTCCAGGCTCTGTAGTGTCGAATTCCGGTAAGAATTGCTCGAGCCCGCAAGAGGGCTGGGCCGAGATACAATGCCGTCACTACTCACCAATTGTCACGGCCCAGATGCATTGCGCAATGGAGCATCGCCGTGCGAATCAAGAGCACGAAATGCAAGTCTTGCGGTGCAAGAAATTCCTTACGATTTGTTTACAGCGAAAGCGGCCCGGGAACGAAGCAATCACACTTATCAGTGGCTCGCACTCCAATTCATTCACACAGCGCTCGGCATGGAATGGGAAATTCGGGGCGACAAGCCATGGAAATCGGTCTGGGCGAGAGGAAGAGAAAAGGTTTGATGAAGCAAAGGTGTTTAAAAAGAGCTCCAGAGACGGTCGCGGCATCTCCGATAAACCAACGGCCCCGATGCGTCGGGATCCAACGGCGGGAGATGTGCCTAGATTTTACAGTATGACATGGGGGGCGTGCTGACGTGGGCCAGTCACGCGTGCGCATTATGGACTCAAATAATTGGCCGAGCGATTTAATATCTCACGGTTTTACCCATGGCTATGAATTTAATCAAAGATATATCTGTGGTTTAGTGGCCCCGCAAAGGTTGTAGTCTTGCTCTTGTTGTGCACATTACATGGAGAATTTGGGGGGAATTTTTTCTGGATAGGTGTAACTTTGGTTTGGTCGTGCTCGTAGCTAGGCCGGTTGGATTCGTGAAAGAGGACTTTATTTTAATTTTTTTCTAGACGTATATACCACCTTATTATCAACAAAGTTGGGTTAATTAGATGCAATGAAATTAAGCTTTACCAAGATTTTTTAGCTACGAGGAAGAAAAGCTTGGCTTTCACCACCCTCTAAGTGACTGGTGCGATGTTGAATTTCTTGTAGCGAATAAGATCTGCCTAAGAAGATTCCCAGCTGATTTGGTTTGCGACTTGTTTAAACTTTAGCTAATCCGGGGTCCCCTCCCCCCACCACCAGTGTATAATCTTTTCTTTGACGATCTATGTGCTCCATGATTGCTCCTGGGATCCAAGAACAAAACCAAAGAGGAGCGAGCATTTCCTCTTCCTTGACTGGATCCTCAAACAAAAGTTGCCACTGCTGCCTGTGATGTGCTTCACGTTTCTTTGCCTGTTCACCAGTTTAAAGCATTGTATCTGTGTGAGTTTTTGGTGAAAAAAACTGACCGGACGGATACGATTCCAACTTGGCCCAGCGCAGCAATATAAAATCAAAGAATATTTCAGACCTGCAACGTCACCCAAAGCGAAAATCAAAAGCTTGGGTTAGTTGATTCCCAAAGAAGAAGTAGCCATCCCTTTCAAGTGGACTAACTCACTCCGCCACTAACTCTCACACTTTGCGCTGAGCTGAGCCGAGCCGAGCTCTCGAGAGGGAGAGCTTTTGTGTGGTAGCATATCCACCAACTAGAGGCATAAACAAGATGGGAGGAATCAAAAGCTTTGTCATACGGAAAGGCAGCCGTACCTCTGAAAGGAGCGATGAGCGAGCAAAGCACGCTTAGTGTACACTTGTCTCTCGCTCCTCTCGTCGAGCGAGCACTCGCGAGCTGACTGATTGATTGAGGCCCCGGGATGGAAATGAGCTGCTGCGTGATCTCGTTGATCTCGTTGGGTGGAGATTCTTGTGAGAGAAACAAAAGGTTGTTCCATCGGGCCAAGGGCGGGTGGCGGTTGCTATAGTTTGATCCCAACACGACAAAGCGCCACCTCCGAAAGCAAGCCAAACCGACTGTGCTGTGCTTGGAAAGCGTTGTCCCTCGAGCCACCTACAAGCGTACAGCGTTAATATATACGTTTCCTCGGAATTCCTCTGTGCCCCACCTTTGCAAAGCCAGAAGAAGTATAGCGAGCCAGGCCCACGACTTGTTAACATCAGCCTCCACAAACCAACACAGCGGCCTCGCCCTCTCAAGCATATCTTGTGATAATGCTTCGCAGTGGTCGAGAGAAATCGAGTTCGTGACAAAGAAAAGCGGAAGGGATTGACCATCCTCTTTCCTCCTCCTCCTCCTCTTCCTCCTTTTCTCGACCACTAGTGGGTTTTTGATGATCCACTACATATGGTTTTGACGTTGGCTCCACACGAAGAAAGTTAGAGAAGACAAAAGGGAATGACGCTATACTAGAATACGTACACATCACGTAGTGATCTCAGTTTTCCATTTTTGTAACACAGTGATCTGAGTGGCCCCTGTACCTGTTCGAGCACGCAAAAAAGAGTATTGTTACGCTTAGAAGACTAGATACAGAATCTCGTACCTTGCAAAAGAGTGCAATGCACACACTGAAATCTGCGTGAGATGCCCCTCGACATTCATATCCTCTCCTTGGTAAATACTGTGACAACGTGATCTGGAAAAGTCAGCTCTATCTCGTCACTAGCATCAACTCAAAACAATGTCAACACTGAGAGCAAGGGAATCAACTGCTTCTTTGAAAAATTCAAGCACTATCAGGGATCGAATCACCACCTTGCACTTCTGGAAAAGCCTCTATCCGCAGGACCTGGAACACAGCCCTTCAAAGTTGTCAAGTATCACTGTCTTTCACCGCACCTCTACTGAGGTAAAAAGCATGCCTTGTGAGTGAGAGAGAGAGAGAGGGAGTACGACGGCATCATCCATATCGTACCTCCGAGGCGAAACAAACACGCAAAGGAAAGACCTTATTCACCGGATTTTTCTTTCGCAATGCACGATGAAAGAAACTCTCCTCTGACACGTAACACATCTTCGGGTATTTTTTCCTGATCCTGTGCAACTTAAACACTGGGAAGTTAGTGCAAAGCCACCGGCTGGATCAGGGATGGGCTCGCAAGGAAAACAGAGGCACCAAATCCATGGAGGAGCATCGCAAGGAACTTTCCAACCTCGCTGCGATTACGAGAGAGCTAGATAGATAGTAATTCCAATCAAGTAGCTAAGAACATTGGCAAGAAAATAGCGTTATGGAGGTTGATAAAGTGGAAGTCAAGCTGAATTGGAACGATTGACATGCAATCACAAGGTACTTTGCCACTTTGCCACAGGGATTGGGCATGAGAGCGTGTTCTTTAGCTCTTGGGAAATCTGGTCTCAGCACTGGAAGCCGGGGTTTATCCATGACTACTGCTTTTGGAAAGAAGCTGACAACGCTGGATGATTTCGGGTGCACTCTAGATAACAGAGACAATTTCCGGCTGAAGTTTCCATTCAGCTCAAATGTTCAACCAGAGCGAGTGGGATTTATATGAACTTCAACAGCATACTTTTGGATCTCATTAGAAGGAACCATATTAATGTCGAAATTGAGTTGCTTGTAAATCCCAACTTTACAAAGAATGTAAAATGAAGTCTGTGTGAGTTACCGCAATAGTTCTTGCTCAATACTGTGATCTGGGTAAGCTGTATCTCATCACTAGCATCAACATAGAACAGTGTAACTCAACTAGAATCACCATTTCGCACTAGACAAGCGTCTCTCCGCAGAACCTGGAACACAGTCCTTCAAGTATCACTGTCTTGCAAGAAAAAGTATACCTTGTGTGTGAGAGCGAGTGGGAGAGGGACAACAGCATCGTCCATCTCGTACCTCAAAGGCGAAACAAACACGCAAAGGAAAGACCTTATTCACCACATTTTACTTTTGCAATGCTCGATGAAATGAACTCTCCTACGACACGTAAAACTTCTTCGGGTGTCTCTTCGTGAGGCAAGTGTCCGCACTCTTTGATCTTGTGAAACGTAGACTTGGGAAACACTTTGGCGAGCTTTTCTGCGTTCCAAGCAGGGACCAAACGATCTGTGTCTCCCGTTACTATCAGAACTGACGGGCGAGAAAACCAATTACGGCATGGATCGTTTTAAACAAGAAATATACGTACCTGGACATGAGATTTCTTCAATCTTCTCGGCTAGTTTCCTTCCCTTTTTGTCTCTGGTTGACAACATGGCTATAACGTACTCTAGCAACGCTTGGTCCCAGTTCCTACATCCCAAGGGCTATAGAAACAATCCTATGATTAAAGTGTTTCCTGAAACATTTGGTGACTCACCTTGGTGTAGCCTTGAATGATAGAGTTATCAACCATCTGTGGATTGTACCAAGCAAAACGCACTGCCTCCCTCGAGTATCTATCCATTATCTGCTGTATCTGTTTCGAAACGAAAGCACATGAGTTAGAAGGATGAATGTAATCGTAGTTTGAAATGGTAAACCATCCAGATAGCAGCCTTTGATCTGAGTGCCGCGGCTAAAACTCCCGCGAAGATGTTGGCCACCAGTTCTTTCAAACTTTGAGTGAAGCGCTTTAGCTTGGAGTAAAGCTCGAGAGCAACAGCACGCAGTCCCAGAAAGAGACTGGTGACGAGCTTGACAAGCAAGCGAGCACGAGACAGGGGATTCGGTTCCAGATGCTCTTCTTTCCGAGTTTCTCGTCGTTGTCGTCGTCGCAGTTTCCCCATGAAAGGCGCAGCTATGGCAGGAGCTAGCATCACAATCCCGGCAATTCGCTCTGGAGCTTTAAAGTACGTATCGGCAGCGACAATGCATCCAGCAGAGTGCCTGCATAGATGGAATCAGCACTTTTCTTCTCGCAAGAAAAGAAAAGAAAAAAGAGAGAAGAACGTACCCGACCAATATCACTTTGTCTGCCCCTAGAAAATCAATGAAAGCCGCGGTGATAGATGCCGAGAAATCCAGACTATACGGGTTCTCTTTCGCGGCACTTGGTTGAATCCTAGGCCGGGAAGTTAGTCCAAAGCCTGGCCGATCAAACGCCACCACGGTTGATGCTAACACCTTGGCCAAGGGCTGCATCAGACGCTCCCACGAAAAAATCGAGGCACCAAATCCATGGAGGAGTATCGCAGGGAACTCTCCAGCCTCGCCAGCGCTGCGACCACGCGAGAGCTAGATCGATAGTTATTCCCATTGTCATCAAATCAAGTAGCGAGAAGAAAATACCTGATGTTTCCTGGGGATCCATCCCTGGCGATGATCTTGTAGTGCACCTGGACTCCATTGTACTCCGCGAATCGGCTGCTAGGATCTGCTAGAAGCCATGGCTCCATGAGCACAGCCTGATCCACACCCGCGATACTCCTCGATCGCTTCTTGCGCTCCCACAATTCATCGCCTGGATCTGCCGCGGCGGACGACAAGGAGCACCTGGCGATCCAAGCGCCACGCCAGCGCGCGGCGCCTTGGAGCTGGAGATTTTGAAAGCGAGGAAGCGCAATGCAATGGAGGAAGAGCGCCATAGCTGGGATGAAAATATTTTAGGGTTCTTGCGCAGGAGAAGTGATGAATGGAGGTGGAGCGGCGATTCTTCCAGCGATGGCTGGTATCCTGGATGTGGCCGCGAGAAGGGGCGTGAGCCTGGAGCTCAAGAAGCTCGGCCCATTCTTCACGGTGATAGCATCCAACAGCAAAGATCAAGCGCTGCTGGGCGAGGCGAGAGGGGTGATCAGGCCATGGATAGACGGCATGGTTCTCCATCTGGATTCCATCCGGATGACAAGAGCCTCCAAGATCAAACAAGACAAGCCTCTCTTCGGTGTGGCACTCCTGATTGGAGCAGCGGCGATTCGCCATGGCTACGATTGTGGCTGCTCCAGGGCCGAGCTCCTGGCCATCAACGACAGTGATTTGTACCACTCCAAGGTGAGATTGAGCGCTCTTCTCTCTGGTTGATGATCGATGGTAATACATTCTTCTTTCTCTTGCTACGCAGCTGCGGAGGTACTACCAGAGGGTTGGATTCGAGGCAGTGTATGAAGTTAGTGGAGAATCGCTGCGGGATTTGCCACACATGCTCGTGTGGGGAGGGATTGGGACTCGCATGGATGCAAGCATTCACCACCTGCTAGTCAAGTGGTCAAAGGTGTTTCACTCAGGTGGTCAAATGCCTTTGACCCAGAGTTCAAAAGCTCTTTTAAGCGCTAGGTTGGATCAGAATATTCGCAGCTGAGTTTGGTTTTTGATTGCGTAGTATGTAGGGATTTACAACGAGCCGATGGGTCCAGAGTAGAAATGGATGTCTTTAGGACGCAGGCAAAACGTCTTTGGGACAACATGCTTCTTTGGCTGGCCAAGTCTCTTACTAAAGCAGAGATCCAAGTTTTAATTGACCAAGCCAAGAGCTCTCTATTGGCTTTGAGAGGCAAGGTGGAAATACCTCTCATTATATTGGATGAGGCACAGGTGATAGAACTTCCAAATGAAAACTTCGAATCGATAAGGCCCTTTGCTGTGGCAGTTCTGGACGGACTCTATGCTGATGATTTGAGCAGCAAACATAAGGTCGTGTTTTCGGGAACAGGGTTTACTCTGCAGTTTAATCGCGTGGCTTGCTCGGTGGTGGTGGGAGGATGATATTTTCACACAGTCCCTTGAATGGCAGAAGACATGGCGAGTTATGCAGAAGCTGTGCGACAGTAACTGAAGATGTTCGTAACATCTCTTTTTTATTTTGATTAACAAATAAAGATATCAAGTCTGGCCGGCCGGGAGACCGAAACCCCGAGGGTTTCGGCATCAACTCGGAGTGTGGACCTCGTCATCAAGGAGGACAACTAGGAATATGAATAGATGGCCAGAGCCCAGATGCACCAACACGAATGCCAGCCTACATGGGGAACTCAATAGACGATTAGGCCAAGACGTGTATCTTTCATCTTCTGGACAGAACCACGCGCTAGCTAGCCCGATTTTGAAGGCAGAAGATTCCGCACAGCAGCTCCGGATTTGCGATACCACCTGATATACGACTGGACCACTCCCTGGTGGAAAACAGACAACACTAGAATCTCCAAGCCACCTTGGACAAAGGCTGCTTCCCGAAAGCGATGGAGGAGTGTGGGAGGAGACTCTCCAGTCTCGCCAGCGCTGAGATTATGTGAGAGCAGAAGTAGCCAAGAATCTTGGGATGTCGGGAGCACCGCAATCCACCTCTTGCGCTCCCACAATTCATCGGCTGCCGCGTCAGAAGCGAGCAAGCGCCGGATAAGCGGCAATGCAACGGAGGAGGGACGAAAATATTTTCGGATTCGAATAGTATCCTGGATGTGGCCGGCGTGAGCCTGGAGCTCAAGAAGCTTGGCCCATTCTTCACCAGGAGATCAGCTCTAGAGCAGCCAAAATCGTAGCCATGGCCAATTGCCACTACTCCAATCTGCAATGCCACTCCGAAGAGAGGCTTGTTTTGTTTGATCTTGGAGGCTCTTGTCATCCGGACATCCAGATGGAGGACCATACAGCAGCGCTTGATCTTTGCTGTTGATGCTATCACCGCCACCAACGACAGCGATTTGTACCACTCCAAGGTTCCATGGATCGATTGATACCTTAGAATCCTGCTAGTCAAGTAGTCAAAGGTTTTTTACTCAAGTGGTCAAAGGTCTCTGACCGAAAGTAAAAAAGACGTTGACTTAAATTCGAGCTTAAGTGCTCAAATTTTAGGGCGACACTTGTCCACGCTGCTCTGGCGCTACACAGCCTCGTTCCTCGTCTTGCTCGTCTTCCTCTCGTCAGGGCGCGCGCGATCCAATCCATCCCCGCCGCGGCCATGGCAGGAAATCTGGATCACGCCCTCGCGGCAATGCGGGCCATTGCTCCGCCCTTGGATCCCAAAAAACACAAGGGACAAGCAGGTAAAGAAAGATCTCTCTCTCTTTTCTTCTTCCTGGTTTTACTTCTGGATCTCTTCCAGGGAAGATTGCAGTGATTGGAGGCTGCCGGGAGTACACTGGAGCGCCGTATTTCTCTGCTATCTCGGCGCTAAAGATGGTTAGCCGGCATTTTTTTTTTCTTGTTCTTCCTGGCTTTGTTTTTTTGATGGAAGTTCTTGGACAGGGCGCAGATCTCTCTCATGTTTTTTGCACGAATGGTGCAGCAACCGTGATCAAAAGCTACAGTCCAGAGCTGATTGTCCATCCAATCTTCGTGGAATCGCATGAACTTGCGGATGAATCCCAGGAAAGTCAGCAAGCCACCAAGAACAAAACTCTCCGCGAAATCGATCGATGGATAAGCGGTTTTAGCTGCCTCGTGATCGGACCCGGACTTGGCCGAGACCCTCTCCTTTTGGTATCATCCACCACTTTTGTGTCCAAGGCTAACTTCGTTCATGCCAGGACTGTGTCTCGGAAATTATTCGTAAGGCTCGAGCCAAGGAGATTCCCATGGTGCTGGACGGGGTACGACTTGTCATTGTTTGGAAGTTCATCGCGAATAGCTTTGCTAGATTTTCAGGATGGACTTTTTCTCGTGACAAGCGAGCCAGAGTTGATCTCCGGCTACGCTCTAGCGACGCTGACACCAAATATTAACGAGCACAAACGGCTTGCTCAGAAGATAAAAGGCGCTGAGCACGAAGTTCAAACGGACAAAATTCCGGACGAGCTCAAGTCCTTGGCCAGCCAGTATGGTTTGACCTTCTGTTTTTCATCTTCGATGTTTCCTCCGCTTCTTTTCAGACTGGGAGGAGTAACAATATTGCAGAAAGGTTTCACGGATTACATGAGCGATGGCACCTCAGGTTCTTGCTTGCATTTCTAGCTGTTCCGGCCGAAGGAATAATCGTGCTCTGGATTTCGTTTGCAGTGCTAGCGTGTGACTTTTACGGATCGCCTAGGCGTTGTGGCGGTCAAGGAGACATTCTTTCGGGCACTGTCGCAGTCTTTACGTCCTGGGCGAGACAATGCAAAGGGTCGTCGGACATGGAAAAGTAAGCACAGCCTTTGGCGAAGCGTCAACCTCTGATGAGTCTATTTTTTTTCTTTGTCTGATCAGGCTGTCACGGAATCCCTGCATGTTAGGAGCCTTGGCGGGGTCTGTCCTGGTAAGAAGAGCCGCACAGGACGCTTTCACTCGTCACAGGCGCAGTACTGTCACTGGCAACATCATAGAGTGTCTCCAAGCAAGGTAAGTTACAGCCTTTTCCTTCGTGGTTTCGACAGTATGGCTATCTGAAGTGCAGCATGGACGAGCTGTGCCCCCTGTGACGGTTCTTCCAAGTTGTGAGCAAGCAGCAAACGGAAGAAACATCGAGTTAAGCGTGAGATTTCTCATTCAAAGAATTATCGAAATGGCTTTCTAGATCTTTGCAGCCGATGATCCTAGCCTCACGAGTATCTCCTTGTACAGCTTTCTAGTCCGCAGCACCAGAATGGAAGTCATGAAACAGGCGAGAGCCATGAGCAAGAAGGTGACCCGATAGCACCGTGCTCCGGCGTCACCACCTTCAGCTTGACGGACAGAGCAAACATTCCTACGCCTTTAGCAACCGTGGGAACGTTTTGCAGGTGGCTGGGTGTGGCATACCTCTCCAGCAGCTTGTCGGACAGTGCACCGGCAGCGACGCCACCCAAGAAGTCGCAAAGGCCGAGGATGGCAACGAACACGCCCGTTTCCGAAGCCGAGTAGCCGGCGGTGATGGAAAAGCCCGCAGATCCCACGCAAACGTCCCACAGGCGAGAGTGCAAGAAGCGGTGCGTGAGGCACAGCCAGGTGACGAGATAGCCGGCCAAGTTGAGCGCTGCGCTGAAAGCCAGGAGGAATGGAGCGCCACCCAAGTTGTAGAGGAGGCCGGAGAAGCTATTGATGGACTCTTGGTCGTAGCCCAGCGACGCTCTCATGTGCTGCGAGAAGAGGCTGAATGTGTTCAAGGATCCGCACGAGACAATCACGATGTAGAAGCTCGCCATGGTTGACATCCATCTCGTCGTCACTGCCATCTTTCCTGTGCTTACCTCGTTAAACGAGAGAGATAACAACAAAATACCTTGCTTGATCAAAGACCCATGAAGCTTGGAAGAGTTGGGAAGAGCTCTGTCCGTGAGGAGTCGGATACGCGATCCTGCTATCACCACTGCTCCATGTATCGATCCAGTTGCATTGCGGGATCCAGCTCCATCTGTGACGAGAAGGTGTTGTTGTAGTCACTCCGCTGCCAGCCACCACTGTGAGTCGCCACTGCCGTGGAGGTGTCCGATGGTGGTGCTCGAGAGCTCTCCAGCTGCGGAGTGTAGACGCCGGGATAGTCCTGGCACAGCTGCTTTGCGGCAGCCAAGTCGCCAGTCTTCCACAGGCTCTTGATGACGAGCTGGAGCGTATTGAAGCTGGGATGGAAGTGGAGGCGCTTCATCTCGTCCAGGAACTCGAGAGCGTGCTCCACTTGGTTGTACCTGGTGAGCACGTCGATCAGGCCGCAGTACGTGAACTGGTTGGCAGTGATCCCGCGACCCCTCATCTCCTCGTACAGGTCGAAGCACAGCTCGATGTATCCTCCTCGCCCCAGCCTGACGATCAAAGTGTTGTAAGTGACAACCGAAGGACTGCAGCCGTTTCGCTTCATGTCGAGGAATTCCTCCCAAGCCTCTGCAAACTTCGCAGTCTTGCCGAAGAGGTCGATCGCAATGTTGTAAGTTATCCCATTCGGTTTGGTTCCCGGGAACGACTTCATCTCCCGGAAGAATGTGAGAGCCAGCGTCGTTTTCCCAGCTTTGCTCAGCCGGCTGAGGAGAGAGTTGCACGAAACCGAGCTCGGGTAGATGTTCTTGCCGATGAGCTCCATGTAAAACGCGTGAGCTCCCTCGAGATTGTTCACCATGGCAAAAGTATCCAGCAGCATTCCATACGACTTCACTGTCGGTTGGCAACCGTTTTCCGCGATCTTCCGGAACAAGTTCACGGCTTCGTCCAGCTCTCCGGCCTTTGCGTGGAGTCCGAACAAGAGATTGAAAATCTCCTCGCCCGGCAAGCATCCTCGTTCTAGCATCTCCAAAAAGAGCCTGGTAGCACCGGTGACGTTGTGGCACTTGATGTAGCCGTCGATGAGGATGGTGTAAGTGAATAGGTCGATGGTGGACTTGTCCTTCATCTTGGAGAAGACCTTCATGGCCTCGTCCATGTTTGCGACGTTGCACAAGCTGCTAATCACCGCGTTGTACACGTAAGAATCTGGAGCGTGTCCAGCAGTCATGAGGCCCTTGTACAGCACCGGCACCACCAAGTAGCACTCGGATCGTAGCATCCTGTCAATCACATACTTGTACTCGTTGAAACCCGGAGGTGACGAGGACCTCTCCATCTGTGAAAACACCTCCAGCGCGTCCTCAACGTAGCCCCCTTTGAACAGGCTGACGAGGAGTATCTTGGAAGTCTCGACAGTCCTGGGAATGTCGTCGTTCTCCATCTCTTTGGCAAGCCGGGCCATGTCAAGATACTTGCCGGCTTCTTGGAGGAGCTTGAGCATCATGTTGTAGGTCGCGCTTACGTGCTGGAAGAAAGGCTGGAGCCCGGCCCAGCGGAAAAACGCGAGGGCGATTCCAGCTTCGCTTGGAGTGCACGACTTGAGCACCTCAAAGACGTGGAAAGGCCGAAGCTGACCACCAAAGCTGCGAACAACGTCCTCGGCTTCCCAGGTAGCCACGTTCCCTTGCTTGAACAGGCTTCTCATCTCGAAAACCAGGCACTCGTCGGAGGGCGCCGGCTGCCAGTCCTCGTCCATGTTGCCAGAGATCTCGAAGAGTCGGCAGTCGGGTCTGTGGAACGTTTGCAGCGACGAGTCGGCATCGTCGGACAGCGTCTTTCTTATCTGGAAACGATCACGAACAACGAGCTCGCTGTCTTCGTCTTCCGATTCCTCGTCCTTCTTCTTTGGAGGAGTGGACGAGTTTGCTGCCGGCACCAGCTGCGATTCGCTAGAATCGAAGCCAGCGTAGGCCTTGGAGCTGCTGGGATACTTGTCGAGCTTACTACCCGTGAATGGATAGTTACTCTCTTCGTCGTCATCCTTGGCACTCCAAGAAGAGTACCTGGATTCGCGATCGTGGCTACGATGCTCGTAGCGCTCCCCCGCGAACTGAGGCGGCTTCCACACCTTCCTCGAGTCCTGCGGCACCGTGTAGGAGAAATTCCCGGGATCCACAAACCCCTTCTTCCTGTAGTTGCGATCGCTGTAATCCTTCCTCAGGTAGCCTCGGTCGGCGAAATGCCGCCTAGCGCCCGCGCTGGAGCTGGAGATTCTCACCGCCGCATCGATCCAGCGCCCGCCCGCCAGGAAGAACGCGCGCATCTCAGCATAGCTCTAGCCCTAGGCCCTCGTTAAACCCTTCCCCCCTTACTAAAGCCAAAACCCTCGCTAAACCCTAACCAAACCCTAACTAGGGCACTTCTTTACCCTTGGGATTTTTACGCTGTTACTTCCCATGATAGAGTAAATCCATGGTCAGATTTTAGTGGGCGATTCTCTCCTCTTCCTCCAGGCGATGGATGCTTCGTCATTTCTTATGGCTCCCTCGCACGCCCGGCTTCTCTTTCTCCTTGGCGGACGACTCCACCCCGGCGTGCTGGTTGGCAATCTTCTCCTCCTCGAATGGGAGCTTGGCGTGGCGGGCGTCGTGGTGGATCTTCATGCTCTTGACATCCGGCGCGGTGGCCTTGCAGATTGGGCACACGAACTTGGCATGGCCGCCCTTGTCCGCCCCCAATCGGTCCTCGAGCCCCGCCTTTCCGCCTCCTCTGTTGGTGGTGGCCGCGTCCACCTTGGCCGCGATCTCCTTGGCCGTGTGCTTCTTGGGCTTGGCCTTGCCAGTCATCCTCGGCTCGATTCCACCTGTGGATTGCCAATCGATCCAATCAAAAGCTTCGCAATCCTCTATCGATCACAGGCCAGGGACACAAGGGATTGATTGATAGGACCCAGACAGGCAGGGAGATAGCTCTAGGCATTCCAGGATCAATCAATCAGACCAAGGCGCCGGTGGAGAGGAGGAGAAGCGAGTCCTATGGCGCCATACCTGGTGATCGCCAACGCCGCACATACGCGCCCACAGCTCTAGGGCTAGGGCACTGGCGAGCAAACCATAATCAATCACTCCCATTTCAATCCAACGGCCAGGAACAAAGCATGTTTAGTTAAAACGCTTTGTATTAAATTGTTCCTTCCATTGGTGGGCGACTCGATTAAAGCACCTCAAGCAATGCGCTCGCTGTAACATGGTGGAATCGCCATTCTCCACTCTTTGTCTAGCACAGCACCTGGTATACTACTACTTACAAATGTGTTCTTCCTTCTTCTTTGTTCTTCTTCTTCTTCCATCGAGTGTTATATACAAATTCCTCCTCGCAGGAACCAGCCAGTCACGCCACCGTGCTCTCGTGAAACACCATCTCCTGGACAAGCAAAGAGAAGTTTCATCACTCCTCCATAGCCCATGGATTCGATCGAGAGAGACCCGAAAGAAGAAGAGCTATCCATACATACCTTGTCACAGACTGGGCAGTGCTTGCTTCTCTCCATCCATTCCAGGATGCAAGCGAGGTGATAGTGGTGGCCACACTCGGTGTTGATCTTGGGATTCTCGGGTGTATATACTGCAAGGAAACAGAAAAAGATCGAATGAAGATCGCAAGAGCTGGAAAGAAACAAGCAATACCATCGAGACAAGTCGGGCACGCGTCTTCGTCGTCAATGAGCGACAGCATCGACTCCGACTTGGTCAGAAGCTTGGACGAGTGCTGCTGCTGGAGCTGCTGCTTGTCGATCGAGTCCGAGTCTTCGGCGTGCTCCGCCGCCGCCGCCGAGTCGGAGCTCTGCCGGGGGAGCAGCGCCAGCGCCTCGCCGCCGCCGCCGCCACCGCTCTCGCTACTGTAGTGGCTCATCCCAATCTTGTCCCTCCTGGAAACCAAGCCATCGCGCGGCAGCCTCACGTATCTGGCATCCACGTCGTAAGGCAGCGGCCGCGGAGGAGCTCTGAAAGTGTCGAGCGAGTCGGAGGAGCGCGGCGTGGACACCACCAACCCGGACGCCGATGGAGGCGACTGATGAGTCGATGGCAAGCCCGGCCCAATCCTCTCGAACATCGACGCGTACTACAAGAAAGAAAAGGAAGGAAGAATTTTTCGATCCAAAGGAAGAGCTTTAGAGGAGAGATTTTCTTGTTTCACTCACCCAGAAGAGGAGCCATCTCATGCAGCCTTGGAGACAAGCACAGCGCTGGTAGAGCGTGCCATTGGGGTAGGAGACGAGCTCCTCCACATTCTCTGGAACCGGGCAGCAGCACAAGCTCCCCATGGGAAGATCCACAGCCCTAAAAACCTGGAATGGATCGATCGCTCGCCCTTTTTATTTCCGGAATTCCATCCTCCTGCCCTAGCGCCCCTTCCCCTTGCCTTTCCTTGTACTTCTAGCTGTGGATTTATTAATGCCTTCGCTATAAGCGCGGTATCTAAGAGAGATTTACGCTAGCCTCGCGAGCTCCAAGCTTTTGTGTGAATCAAAGGTTGCGTTTGATCTCGCGAGTATGTTACAGTGAAAGATGCTACACTCCACCGCTACTCAGCCAACCATGAACGCGAAGTCGAGGTTCTTGTCTCCCATTCCAAAGTACAAGGAGCCATACGCCTTGGTAGACGCGTTGTAGTAGAAGGAGTATCCAGGCCACCAAAGGCTTCGCAGGATCACATCTCCGGTGATGGGAGTCATTTGGACGCTCCATGATCCTGGAGGAGAGAGAACACCGGCTTGAGCTTGCGAGAGATCAAAGACGTGAGAGCTTCGTTTACCTGTGATGTCTTTGGAGAGAAGAGTGTCTTCGTAGCGCTGATAGAGATGACCATAGGAATCGAGCTTCTCTGGGAACTTAACTCCTGCGAGAGAGAAACGGGGCTGTCGAAAACGAGAAAAGGATTTGAGGATGATCGTGTTACCTGAGAACAGTGTGTTTGGAACGAGCTGTTTCCTGGCGTTTAGGACCAGCGCATTCACTGGCATCACTCCGCACTCCTCGTCGACTGCTCTTATCAAGGCGGAGAGCCTGTCCAGCTGAGAGATCCACAGAACATCACTCGAGAAAAGAACGACTTTGGAAGACCTTACCTCGCCAAATTCCACAGTCTTCATGTTGGGATCCTTCTTTTTCTTTTTCTTCTTTGCGCCCTCTTCGCCTTCCTCGCCTTCTTCCTCTTCTTCCTGTCCCTCCGGATTGTCCGTGGTCACCTCGGCCTCTGCCGGCTTCTCAACTTCCTCCACCTTTGGTGCGTCTGGATTCTCACCCTCTATAGGAGCAGCCGCTTCTGCGAAAACACGAACGCTTCCTTGAGAAAAAGAAGCAGGAAAAGAAAGAAACGTTCCTTCAGACCTTATGTTCTTGTTGAGGAAGCGAAAGCGAAAGCGAGGGCCGAGTTTTTACTTGGAGGAGCTGGTGGCGTCGGAGGTGGCGGAGGGACACGAACAAGAGCCTTGTACCTTTGGCTGGGATCGCCTTTAAATCCTCCCTGGATAGTCTTGCAAATGTCGTAAGCATCATCCGTGAGAGGCTGAAGATCCAGCCACTTTGCTCCATCCAAGCTACAAAACCAAAGAATGGAGAGAGAAATCCAACAATCCGATCGAGAAATCGAAACAAACCTGTAGTAGCACTTCACATCGACATTGATACGATCGTCCGAGGTCTGGATCCCATTGCAGCCCTGCGCTACCAGATAATCCTTGCCTGTGAGCGTGTAAACTCTCCCCCAAAAGCCCAGCGTGCTCAACCCCGCCTCCTCCTTCTTGATCACCAGCGACGTATCCATCGCCGCCCGCTGCTCCGTGGGAACCACGAATCCAGACGTCCCCAGCGCGTCCAGCGCTAGGGTGTGATTGTTGAAGAACGCCATTCCTTCTTCTTCTAGAGCCCTAATAACTAAATCACTGGAGTGAATATTCCACCCTGAAATTTTAGGGCTCCTGGGCAGCAGCGATGCGTGCTCTCCTCCGCGCGTGCTCGTATGGGCGGCATTTGGGATCGTCGCAGGCTCTGGCATTCCAGGCGCGATTTCTTGCGGATCGGGGCCTGAATAGGAAGGATTACACGGATCCGGGGTACCAGGCGTCGGGCTACATCAATCCTAGCTGGTACAGTAGCACGCATGAGGGGCGATTCAAGAATCCCTACCCTAGGGCGCCGCTCTACTGCGGGAACACTATCGACGAAGAGGAGCTGGCCAAGAAGATGAAGAAGAAGAAGCGCATTGGCGATGCGCGCAAGCAGTATGAGGAATCCAAGGCCAAATCGGGTGAGCCAGAGGCGCGGGTCTATAGATTTAATCGCGCAGAGAGCGATCGACGTAGCAGTGATAGTGGCGAACCATGGGAGGTGGAGGACGATGATTTGCTTGGGCAGCCGCGAAACAGGGAGTTACCTCCCAAAGTCTCTGTTTTGAGCGAGGATACTCCAGAGCTAGAAATTCTCCAGGAGGAGGAGAAGAAGAAGAAGAAGAAGAAGCCACCGAAAAAAAAGAGGCTTTTCAAGGGGAGGATCGAGACGGACTATGCGGATTTCAACTATAGTAACAGTGGTTTGGATGAATACACCAACAAGATCAAGGAAAAGGAGGACAACAAGATCAAGGAACTGGAAGAATTCCTGGCGATGAAGAAAGCTCGAGAGGTAAGTCATATCTTTTGCTTGCAAAGGTTTTTTATTTCTACTTCTTTTCTGTGTAGAAGAAAACCGAAGGTGATGGAGATCATACCATCTGACCACCAGAATACGCTTGGCCGATTCTCCAGTTAGCAGGGACAACGTCGTATGCCGTCACAGTTTTTCCAGTCGTGAAGGAGGTGACCATGAAAGAAAGGCTTTGGCCATGGAGCGATTTGAAAACCTGGAATCCAACTCCCCAGTTGCGTGACATTGGTAACCAGCCAGTTTTGGATCCTTTAACAGCCATTCTTTTGATGTCGCCAGGCCCTCCAACGTTGCTCACGAAGACAATGAGCCACCAGCGATTGCCTTTGAGCTCGAACTTGATTCCACCTTTCCTTCGACAAGGCACCCTGCCAGACAAGATTAGTCTTCGAGCTTGGGACAGTCGATTCACTCCACAGGGCCGCCTACCTTCTGTAGCGAACAGGAACTATTCCAGCTCTCCAGTAGGCAATCTTCGAGAAGGCAGGCTTGGACATGTCAAAGTGGATTCGCGGGGGATTACACCAGCCACCATTGTTGGATGGTTTATACCAGTTTGGCGGACAGAGATTGGTGGCAGTGACGATGGTGGAGCCGGGATAGCAATGCTTGGACTGTGTACAAGATATCTCGTAGCAGCCTCCACAACCATAGCCGCTGTTGAAGAGGACGGTGCTCAGTGCAGTGGTATCAGTGCCATATCCTTGCGAATACAAGTTCCCGTATCCACAAGCTCCTCCTGGAAGAAAAGACGTGAAGTTTAGCCAAGTTCAAATGGAAGCTAGAACAGGATCATGGTGCTAAAGGCTCGAAGGAACAAACAAAGCAGGGACGAGGAGGAGGAGTTCTATCTGGTGACTTGCCCATGGTTTCGAGAGCGTCGTATTCTCCGTAAAAGGTCGCGTGAGCATATCTCCAGAGGCCTCCTTTGTATCTGGATGGAGTGGAGTAAGAAGAACTATAAACTGCTGCTACTGCGAGTGCTTGGATCGCCAGAAGAATGCTTACAACCAGTGCTAAGATCATCGCAAAATTCCGGTCTGGGGATGAAACGGCGGTGATCCTCTCTTTGGTTTTGTGAAACTTGGGAGCGATGTGCCATGAACGAGGCAGACAACGCACGTAGTTTTTCTAGAGCAGTACTTGGTCGTACTGCCACGTCGTGTCCTCCATGGCGCCATATCGACGTCGTGTCCATGTCGGACTATTTGCTAGTGCTGGGATTCGAACCGCCGCCGCGTGCTGCTACACTGCCACGTCCTTGCCACGTTGGACAGATCCGTGCACGTCATAGTCTCTTTGGGAAGATCAAGCTTGAGAGAAGCGAGCGATCGATCAGTTCGTCAATCCCGAGAGGAAAAGATGGATTTCGTCCCCAATGTTCCTCGCCTGGTAGGTCCAGCAGGTGATTCCGGGGGATTCTTCGCAGATCTGTTTGGATCGGCTCCATCGGGCTCTCTGGTGCCCTCGTCTCGCCACGACGCCGTCGCCCACACCGCCGCAGAGCTCAAGCTGTCCTCCTCGTCCTCCTCCCCCACGGGAGGGCACCAATCCAAGAAATGCTCCATGGTGCCGCACAACAGGCCCGCCATCAGCATCCTCCCCGGCGAATCGATCAAGCTGGATCACAATGGCCTGCTGCTGCCGTCGCCAGGATCGCCATCGCACTCGTCGCCTCTCCTTGCCGCGGCTGCCTCGCCCTCGCCCTCGCCCGCCAAGAAGGCTTCCAGGCCTCTGGCCACCGCTGCCGTCGATGCCGATGCTACCAACAAAATCGACGGCGCTGCTCAGCCCCTTGCCTGAGAGGTAAGAAAATCTTCCTCTGCTCTCTCTGGTAATTTCTCCAAAGTTTGTGGTCTCTCGCAGTTTAACTACCTGGATCTGTCGACACTACCTACATACATACGTAAACACTACAAGTACCTTGTACATAGTTTTCTCCTCCAATGCTTGTCTTGTTTGCTCTATAAGCACTTGTAACTTTCTTGTCTTCTTTCCATTGCTATAAAAGCTTCGAGCACTGATAGATTCGTTGGAGCCTTCTTGTGTTCTTTCCATCGCTACAAACGCTCCCAGCATTGATAGATTCGTTCAAGAGATCTAGTGGAGCTGCCAAAAGAACTTGTGAGGATCCAAAAGAGAAGGAATCGAATGCCACACACTCACCTTATCGCGTCCCAGCTTCTTCTTCTTCCTCGCCATCTCCTTTCTAGTGTGCTCGTCCAGGCCGCTTCCCTCGTACTCAAACCCGGTATAGTCCTTGAAAGCTCGGCTCATGAGCATCTTCCTCTTGTTGTCGATCTTTCGCTTGCGCCCGGAGAGATCAAACGGCCCGGGGAGCTTCCCCACAAGCTTTGGAGATCGAGCGAGCTTTCGCTCCTCTCCTCCCTCTTTGGATGCAGCATTGCTGGCGGTGGTACTAACACTCGCCCTCCTCAGCCTGGCGAAGAAGGAGAATTGTTCTCTACTTTGGAGGTGCGCAGCGATAGCACTTTGGAAAGGGCCTGGTTCCCTCCAACACCTTGACGAAAGTGTGGACGTTGCCCCACAAGCCCAGCCCACATTGCATGACCAGCATCCACAGGATAGTGCCCAGGCAAACGCTCAAATCCACCGCCCAGCCCAGCCTCGACAGGGATTTGGAGCCTCGCCGCGGCTGTGGCAACCAAAAGACTGCAATGTAAGCCGCGCACGGGATGATGAAGAAGTTCCAGGACACAAGGATGGCGTCCAAGAGCTTGTTGATTGCACTGAAGAAAGGGAAGGCGAGAGCAGTGATCCACAGCGCCAGGAACACTGGTATCCGGGACAACGTTCGCTTCACGTAGCTTGGTGAGTCGTGGATGCGCACTATCTTCTCCCACGTCGCGTAGAGTGCGAGGGAGTACATGCCAAAGTTAATAACCTGATGAATTGGGTTTCTCTCAATCGATCAGAGAAGATGTAGAACTTAGAGCTCATATGGATCCATGGTATACTAACCACATGAAGGAGGATGAGGACGTTGGCACTGTCGTGAAACTTTGATCTTGGGAGTAGCAACATCGCGTTTGGGGTGGCGAGAAGCTTGTCTCCAAATTTGCGTTCCATGCTGATGCTTGGAAGCATGACCACCACCAAAATGCAAGCCATGCCGTAGAGATTTGCTGCTTGGTACTCGTCAGGCTTCCACATTGCATCCATGATCTCCCTTGCAGTGAAAACACATTATCAAGGATGAAACTTTACTAGTGTGACATGATCTTACACAGGGATGGGAACGTTAGCATCCCGACCAAACCGGTAAAATATTCCTGGGAGCTTCGTGGTGACGAATGACGGACGTTTCCGGCCTGTGGGAATGTTTTAGTAATGATTGAAAAGTATAGTCTTGCCTTTCTGTCAATCAGCGTTGCTATTGTCATGTAAGCAGAGTCAAAGATAATAGTGACCACTCCCAGGAACGACCAAACTCTTTAGTTGTGAGCGCTCGGGAAAAAAATTGGCAGTGAGAAGATTGCCCCAAACACAAACGTCCAGCTTCTCTTGTCCAAGTTGTCATTCACGGTGTATGCCACACTGCCCGCAATTCACAAAGGAAGTCTGAGATATGACCGAGAGTGACGAAAGGAATGTCAAAAACAACTCTCTACATGCTATAAGTTGAGCCGACGAAACATAGAAGAGTGTGACAATGTTGAACACGAGGGAAACAATCTTCCATTTAGATCCCAGAAGCCCTCCAATAACTTCGTGAAGCTGCGGTGCTCTTAAGCGGTCGATTCTAAAACTCTTTGATTGTACCTGAGTCGTGTGCCAGGGTTGATTCGCTGTTGTCTCTGGATTCACCATCCGCTTGTGTCTCAAGTAGAGAACATTTATCGCGGATTGAGCCCACAATCCCATCGCCGATAGAAGCAGCTGGAAAACAATGGCCGAAGGCAGCCCCAATTGAGCAGTGGATTGTGGAAAAGTGAGGAGCCGCGAAGCCAGCTACACATGTTTGTATGATACTAGTGAGGCACATCTTTCTCGAGAAATCAGTGAGAAATCTTTGCAGCAACAATGTTGAGCCAGGCATCGAATGTGGAGCCACAAGAGACGAAGAGCGGCTTGATCCCATGAATTTGTTGCGGACATGGGAGAATGGAAAGTTATCTTCTTCACTGTTCCATCCAAACGCATCTAGGACGAAAGGCTGACGTGGTTGTTACGGTGCCAAGCCGTACGATGTACGGACAGACACCAGTGCCAGCTAGGACGCCAGGAGGCGCGTCGTTTTTGGTTGTATATTGACCAAAATCTCATAAATACACAACAGTGGTCCATCTGTCAAGAAAATTAAGTGGGGTTGGACACGTTTTCAGCGAGACCAGGGTCTTGTGACATCGTGGGCGGTCAAAACGCATGAAGCGATGATGCTTCCAATGAGTAGGGCCTCTCGAGTCTCGATGATGACTTCAATGGAGCTCCAGATAAATTCATGGAGGAGAGCTTTCGCAAGCTGCAAACCTATTGTAGAATCTTCTCGTATGATGACTTTTGACTTAGGGCCTGCGTCTGAGTGGGATATGGAGCACCGAGCTCTTGAGGTGGGGCAGAGCCTCGATCAAAATGATCAAGCACAAAACAAGCTACAAAGGAGCTCATTCCTACATGCAACATTCAACAGTGTCAGTGCCATACTTGGTGAGTGATAAATCGATATTCTTATTTGAAATGCTTCAAGCAAGCTGCCTTGATTCTTTTTGCAGGGATTTCTTTCCTCACCACACCCTACGCTCTCGAGCAAGGTGGCTGGCTGGGTTTGAGCATCCTGTTCGCGTTTTCAGTGATATGTTGCTATACTGCCTATGTTCTTGGTCGCTGCCTCACCCCAAATGGATCGTACAACACAATTGCCGAGGCTGCCTTCGGTTCCAGAGCTCGCCTCCCCTTCACCTTGCTGGTTCAATTCGAGATGATAGCAGTGTTGGTGGGCTACACGATTTCCATGGGTGACAATCTTGCCAGGCTATTCCCTCATGCCACCCTTCGGATCTCAGCTCTTGAGCTTGGCCCTTCCAAGGTGCTGCTTTTCATAGCGTTCCTCGTTGTTCTTCCAACAGTCTGGCTAAGAAACTTGGCATGGATATCATATCTATCTCTATTCGGTATTGTTACGTACATGATCATCACGGTTACAATGATTTATGCCGGAGCTGGATTGGGCATCGGGTTTCACCACTCCGTTCCACACTTGAGACCGGAAAACTTGCTCAACATCGCGGGAATCTATGCCTACTGTTTTGCGGCTCACTGTGCTCTTCCTAGTGTTTATACGTCGCTCAAGAATCCCTCCAACTATGCAAAGGTACCATTTTTATCGACTGACATGCAGATGTAAAACTAAACTTCGTACTGGACTTCTAGGTGTTGGTTCTCAGTTTTATGATCTCCACGATGGTATACATTGGATTCGCGTTTCTAGGAGGAACCATGTTTGGGGACTATACACTTCCGCAAGTATCTCTAAATATTCCCACACACTTGGTTGCTGCCAAGCTTGTGCTATGGATGGTTGTTCTCCTTCCATTCAGCAAGTATTCGTTATGCCTTGCTCCCATAGCTCTCGATATTGAGAGCAAATTCCCGTGGCCCAATACTTCGAGATCTTTTGTGGCATCCACCCTGCTTCTCAGGACCGGTCTCCTGATCTTCGTTTTTTTGTTGGCTATGGTTTTTCCATACTTCGAAACCATGGTGGCATTTATAGGCTCTGCCTCAGGCATGCTCGTAGCGGTGACCCTTCCTTCGTTATTTTACTTGAGAATATACAGAAACGTGATGCCAAAGTGGGAGGCCGGAGTCAACTATGCCATCTTGGCTGTGGGAACTGCGGTGGGCATGGCTGGAACCATCGCGTCCATCATCAATTTTGTGCACCGCATAAGATCATGATCATCATCCAAGTAACTCTTCATTTGAAGAATCTTCAAATAGAAAGATGACAGAGTTATATAGCTTATGATGGCATTCAAAGTGACTTGTAAGGACTGGTAGTGAAATTGCACAAAGCATCCCACATACCAAGCCTTTCCTGTGCGATGGTCTCGATTCGTTTATGGTCCCCGTCTGCCAAGCTGAAATCGAAGCTGTTAATGTTTTCCAGAAGTCTCTGGGAGTTGTAGGTCTTGACAGCGGGAGCTACATCGATTTCCGTGAGCCATCGTATGATCACCTGTACGCATGGATGAATGAAACTTAACGGGAATCAAGAAAACCATGTACCTGAGCAGGAGATTTGTGGTGCTTTAGAGCGATTTCCTGGATAACAGGATGCTCTATAACGGATTTGCTTCCCCAAGGCTTGCCAAGACCACCTAGAGGTGACCAAGCAATCACTTGGACACAATTTCTCTTGCACAAGTCTCTCATGTAATTCAACCTTGAAGAGTGACAACACAACTTGGTAGAAGTTTTCTTGAAGATCATGGTGTTACCTGATCCACTGCAGGAGTGATCTTTGCATGTTGAAGCAAGTCGTGCAGCTTTTTCGTGCTAAAGTTACTCACACCGATTGCCTTGGCCAGCCCCTTTCGAAAGCATTCTTCCATGGCTTCCCACGTAGCCGGGATGTCCACAGGTAAGAAATCTTGCTTTGCTCTCTCTGGGAAATTCTCCAAAGTTTGTGGTCTCTCGCAGTTTAACGACCTGGATCTGTCGACACTACCTACATACATACGTACACACTACAAGTACCTTGTACATAGTTTTCTCCTCCAATGTTTGTCTTGTTTGCGCTATAAGCTCTTCTAACTTTCCTGTGTTGCTACAAAAGCTTCGAGCACTGATAGATTCGTTGGAGCCTTCTAGTGTTCTTTCCATCGCTACAAACGCTTCGAGCATTGATAGATTCGTTAAAGAGATCTATATCACTTGTGGAGCTGTCAAAAGTACTTGTGAGGATCCGAAAGAGAAGGAATCGAATGCCGCACACTCACCTTGTCCCGTCCCAGCTTCTTTTTCTTCCTCGCCATCTCCTTTCTAGTGTGCTCGTCCAGGCCGCTTCCCTCGTACTCAAACCCGGTATAGTCCTTGAAAGCTCGGCTCATGAGCATCTTCCTCTTGTTATCGATCTTTCGCTAGATCAAACGCCTCGGGGAGCCTCCCCGCAAGCTTTGGAGATCGAGCGAGCTTTCGCTCCTCTGCTCCCTCTTTGGATGCAGCATTGCTGGCGGTGGTACTAACACTCGCCCTCCTCAGCCTATTCTCGCTGATGCAGCCCTCCTCCTGCCTTACCTCCACCTCCTCGCAGCATTCTCTCATCATCAGCCCTAAAAGGATATAGGAATCGACAGCCCTAAATTCTAGGAATATGCCCAAGAAGATGTTCTCTACTTTGGAGGTGCGCAGCGATAGCACTTTGGAAAGGGCCTGGTTCCCTCCAACACCTTGACGAAAGTGTGGACGTCGCCCCACAAGCCCAGCCCACATTGCATGACCAGCATCCACAGGATAATGCCCAGGCAAACGCTCAAATCCACCGCCCAGCCCAGCCTCGACAGGGATTTGGAGTCTCGCCGCGGCCGCGGCAACCAAAAGACTGCAATGTAAGCCGCGCACGGGATGATGAAGAAGTTCCAGGACACAAGGATGGCGTCCAAGAGCTTGTTGATTGCACCGAAGAAAGGGAAGGCGAGAGCGGTGATCCACAGCGCCAGGAACACTGGTATCCGGGACAACGTTCGCTTCACGTAGCTTGGTGAGTCGTGGATGCGCACTATCTTCTCCCACGTCGCGTAAAGTGCGAGGGAGTACATGCCAAAGTTGATAACCTGATGAATTGGGTTTCTCTCAATCGATCAGAGAAGATGTAGAACTTAGAGCTCATATGGATCCATGATATACTAACCACATGAAGGAGGATGAGGACGTTGGCACTGTCGTGAAACTTTGATCTTGGGAGTAGCAACATCGCGTTTGGGGTGGCGAGAAGCTTGTCTCCATATTTGCGTTCCATGCTGATGCTTGGAAGCATGACCACCACCAAAATGCAAGCCATCCCGTAAAGATTTGCTGCCTGGTACTCGTCAGGCTTCCACATTGCATCCATGATCTCCCTTGCAGAGAAAACACATTATCAAGGATGAAACTTTACTAGTGTGACATGATCTTACACAGGGATGGGAACGTTTCCGAGGATCAGCATCCCGACCAAACCGGTAAAATATTCCTGGGAGCTTCGTGGTGACGAATGCCTGACGTTTCCGGCCTGTGGGAATGATTTTAGTAATGATTGAAAAGTATAGTCTTGCCTTTCTGTCAAACAGCGTTGCTATTGTCATGTAAGCAGAGTCAAAGATAATAGTGACCACTCCCAGGAACGACCAAACTCTGTAGTTGTGAGCGCTCGGGAAAAGAATTGGCAGTGAGAAGATTGCCCCAAACACAAACGTCCAGGTTCTCTTGTCCATGTTGTCATTCACGGTGTATGCCACACTGCCCCAATTGACAAGGAAGTCTGAGATATGATCGAGAGTGACAAAAGGAATGTCAGAAAGAACTCTCACTTGCTACATGCTATAAGTTGAGCCGACGAAACATAGAAGAGTGTGACAATGTTGAACACGAGGGAAACAATCTTCCATTTAGATCCCAGAAGCCCTCCAATAACTTCGTGAAGCTGCGGTGCTCTTAAGCGGTCGATTCTAAAACTCTTTGATTGTACCTGAGTCGTGTGCCAGGGTTGATTCGCTGTTGTCTCTGGATTCACCATCCGCTTGTGTCTCAAGTAGAGAACATTTATCGCGGATTGAGCCCACAATCCCATCGCCGATAGAAGCAGCTGGAAAACAATGGCCGAAGGCAGCCCCAATTGGGCAGTGGACTGTGGAAAAGTGAGGAGCCGCGAAGCCAGCTACACATGTTTGTATGATACTAGTCAGGCACATCTTTCTCAAGAAATCAGTGAGAAACCTTCGCAGCAACAATGTTGAGCCAGGCATCGAATGTGGAGCCTCCGTGCCACAAGAGACGAAGAGCGGCTTGATCCCATGAATTTGTTGCGGACATGGGAGAATGGAAAATTATCTTCTTCACTCACCTTCTTCACTCTCCGCGTTCCATCCAAACACATCTAGAACGAAAGGCTGACGTGGTCCCGCCCCATCTGTCAAGAAAATTAAGTGGGGTTGGACACGTTTTGAGACCACCTTTAAAGGTAGAAACACTTGGGAGACGGTCTCGTGACTTCGTAGGTGGTCAAAACGCATGGAGCGATGATGCTTCTGATGAGTAGGACGATCATGACTTCAATGGAGCTCCTGACCAATTCATGGAGGAGAGCTTTCGCAATTTTTCATGTGGGATGGAGCTTTGTGAAGGGACAAAGCCTTGATTGAAACGATCAATTTGCAAATCTATTGTCAGAAATAGACACCATCCTTTATTTAGGTGGGCCCCATTTGTTTATTTGGACTTCACCTCATTGCTTACATAAGCATGCCACCTCATTATTACAAATTAAAGATTGTTCTAGTATATTATTTTTTAATTATTTAAGTATTTAAAAAATTAAATTATAATTTTTATTTTTGGAATAAGACCAACCGTAATACAAAAAAGTAAATGAATTTACCTTACTATTAGTTCTCTCAATAAGATCAGAAAAAGAAAGAATACTATCTGATGATGATTTACATATTCTAATCTAGCCATAATACTAAAGAGAATGAATAAAATAAGAAATAAAATATAAGAAGGAACACAAATATAAAGCACAATGAGGAAAAGCCCAAACCAAGCATAGGTTATATACTTAATTATAAAATTATAGTTGTTAAAATTATAATTGTTGTTAGATTTTGTTGAAAGTGCAAAGCTTTGATTCGATTCCCTTTGGCAATGGCAAAAGGTGTGGATGGATAATAATACAAGTGAGGTGAGGCAGTCAGATTTGTTCACATGGACATCACATGATCAAAGATAGGTTCATTTACCTTACCACAAATAACCTCAACAACCAAAGGCACCACTATTTACATTTACGAATTAAAGTTTAACGTTACTAATTTATAATTAATCATTAAACATTTATGCTGGATTATGCATTTCTTCCATGACTTTCTGACCTTTTGAGTTTAAGCAAGAATCAAGGCATAAAGTCATGGCACAATCCTTTTTTGAAGATTCACGAGATCACCTTGATTCTCACGAATCTTCAAAAAAGGCTTGTACCATGACTTTTGATTTTGGATTTTTTTCCAAGGGCCTTCGTCTGAGCGCGATGTCGAGATAGATATGGAGCACCAAGCTCTTGAGGGGCAGAGCCTTGATCAAAATGATCAATCACAAAACAAGCTACAAAGAAGCTCATTCCTACATGCAACATTCAATAGTGTCAGTGCCATACTTGGTGAGTGATAACTCGTGATTGACGATATTCTTCTTGATTTGAAAAGCTTCAAGCAAGCTGCCTTGATTCTTTGCAGGGATTTCTTTCCTCACCACACCCTACGCTCTCGAGCAAGGTGGCTGGCTGGGTTTGAGCATCCTGTTCGCGTTTTCAGTGATATGCTGCTATACTGCCTATGTTCTTGGTCGCTGCCTCATCCCAAATGGAACATACAACACAATTGCCGAGGCTGCCTTCGGTTCCAGAGCTCGCCTCCCCTTCACCTTGCTGGTTCAATTCGAGATGATAGCAGTGTTGGTGAGCTACACGATTTCCATGGGTGACAATCTTGCCAGGCTATTCCCTCATGCCACTCTTCGGATCTCAGCTCTTGAGATTGGCCCTTCCAAGGTGCTGCTTTTGATAGCGTTCCTCGTTGTTCTTCCAACAGTCTGGCTGAGAAACTTGGCATGGATATCATATCTATCTCTATTCGGTATTGTTACGTACATGATCATCACGGTTACAATGATTTATGTTGGAGCTGGATTGGGTGTCGGGTTTCACCACTCGGTTCCACACTTGAGACCGGAAAACTTGCTCAACATCGCGGGAATCTATGCCTACTGTTTTGCGGCTCACTGTGCTCTTCCTAGTGTTTATACGTCGCTCAAGGATCCCTCCAACTATTCAAAGGTACCATTTTTATCGACTGACATGCAGATGTAAAACTAAACTTCGTACTGGACTTCTAGGTGTTGGTTCTCAGTTTTATGATCTCCACGATGATATACATTGGATTCGCGTTTCTAGGAGGAACCATGTTTGGGGACTATACACTTCCGCAAGTATCTCTAAATATTCCCACACACATGGTTGCTGCCAAGCTTGTGCTATGGCTGGTTGTTCTCCTTCCATTCAGCAAGTATTCGCTATGCCTTGCTCCCATAGCTCTCGATATTGAGAGCAAATTCCCGTGGCCCAATACTTCGAGGTCCTTTGTGGCATCCAGCCTGCTTCTCAGGACCGGTCTCATGATCTTCGTTTTTTTGTTGGCTATGGTTTTTCCATATTTCGAAACCGTGGTGGCATTTATAGGCTCTGCCTCAGGCATGCTCGTAGCGGTGATCCTTCCTTCGTTATTTTACTTGAGAATATACAGAAACGTGATGCCAAAGTGGGAGGCCCGAGTCAACTATACTATCTTGGCTGTGGGAACTGCAGTGGGCATGGCTGGAACCATCGCGTCCATCATCAATTTTGTGCACCGCATAAGATCATGATCATCATCCAAGTAACTCTTCATTTGAAGAATCTTCAAATAAAAAGATGACAGAGTTATATAGCTTATGATGGCATTCAAATCTCTCCATCCCATAGCTCAAACGGTGACTTGTAAGGACTGGTAGTGAAATTGCACAAAGCATCCCACATACCAAGCCTTTCCTGTGCGATGGTCTCGATTCGTTTATGGTCCTCGTCTGCCAAGCTGAAGTCGAAGCTGTTTATGTTTTCCAGCAGTCTCTGGGAGTTGTAGCTCTTGACAACGGGAGCTACGTTGATTTCCGTGAGCCATCGTATGATCACCTGTACACATGGATGAATGAAACTTAACGGGAATCAAGAAAACTATGTACCTGAGCAGGAGATTTGTGGTGCTTTAGAGCGATTTCCTGGATAACAGGATGCTCTATAACGGATTTGCTTCCCCAAGGCTTGCCAAGACCACCTAGAGGTGACCAAGCAATCACTTGGACACAATTTCTCTTGCACAAGTCTCTCAACTGCTCTTGCTGCCACAATGGATGTAACTCAACCTTGAAGAGTGACAACAAAACTCGGTAGAAGTTTTCTTGAAGATCATGGTGTTACCTGATCCACTGCAGGAGTGATCTTTGCATGTTGAAGCAAGTCGTGCAGCTTTTTCGTGCTAAAGTTACTCACACCGATTGCCTTGGCCAGCCCCTTTCGAAAGCATTCTTCCATGGCTTCCCACGTAGCCGGGATGTCCACAGGTAAGAAATCTTCCTCCTTGGGTGGGAATGGAGCTCCTCTGGTTGTTCTGAGTGGAGCATGTATCAAGAACAAGTCCACATAGTTCATCTTCAAGGCACTATTCGAACTTGTGAGAAGAAACAAAAAATATATCCTCCTATACCTGAGGCTTTCCTGGAGTGCTGGGAGAACATCCTGGCTACCGTGATCCTCGTGTTTGAGCTTTGTCGTGAGGAAAATATCCTCTCTACTAACAAGGCCAGTTGCAAGAGCTTGGGCAAGTCCCTCTCCAATGCCAGCTTCAGTTCCATACAAGCCAGCAGTATCAAAGTGCCGATATCCGAGCTATGGATTTTCATTTGCATTCGACATTTGGGAGAAAAAGGTAAAACAAACCTTGATAGCACACACAACCGCGGCTTTCATTTCCTCCACGCTGATGGGCGTACCACTTCCAAAACCCAGTGATGGAATGGAAGCTCCAGTGTTGAGCTTAAAAAATGGCTGCTTCATCGTCATCGCCACGGGCAAGGCTAGGGTAATCTCCTACAGGTTAAAAAAACTTTTTTTTGTCCAATGATGTAAAGCAAAACTTTTGCTAGAAAAAAATACATACATTTCTCACGGGTAATGTACATTTATAATGGGGACCTTTCTCATGCTTATTTGGCAATCTAGATCCCACAAAAAGAAATAAAAGAATCGAAGTTTGTTTATGATCCCGTCAGTGGTAATTTCACTCCTAGAGGTGTCTCAGGACCATTATATGTTGTGGGTGCATAAATCCAGTACTCATCAGAGCTTAACATCTACATAATGAAGCTTAAAAAAATCAGTAATCGTGTTTAGAGACCATTTTGTGACAACTCACGTTGACTTGCAGCTGTAGAAACTTCACGTAATGTATTGCTTCTTCAAGCATTGTCACTATGTCAACCTGCATGGTAAATTCATTGAGTAAACTCAGCAGAAGAAAATCCATTAAAATTTACCTTTGCACCATTTGGAACAAGGTGTTGTAAAGTTTTGAGCCTCTCGTTGATCCTCTCTCTCCGGTGCTGGAGTTTTAACATTGATCAGAGTCAACATGGAACAATAGAACAAAAAATACTCACCCTTGCGTAAACGCTTTGGGGATCTGTTGCAGATCCACGCTTTGCTCTGGGCTTGCCATTCGTGTTGAGAGCTGGCCCAACAAAGCTCACACTTGAGAGCTTGTGCTTGGATTCATTCGTAGGTGAGCTCCATCCTTGAAGCCTTTGATCCTTCACAAGGAAGAGCAGGAGATAGTTCAATGACAAGCTCAATGGAATCCAGCCATTCGATCTTACCAGGCACTGCCTCTTGTTGCTTATAAGATCTGAAGCAGCAGTGAATGGCTGCCTTTGCTCCAGCTCCGAGCAATTGGGATTGAACACTCCACTGCGAGCGCTGCCGGGGCTGTTGTCCTCGCAGTTGACTAGCGTGGACTGGTCGAGAGACTCTCGTTTGAGGGATTTGAGCGGCTTCACCTGCATTGCCGGGGAGACCATCTGGAAGCATGGCACCGCAGTTTCATACTGCTGGCCATAGGGCCTAGAGGACGCGATGACAAAATTGAGGTTGAAACCTCCAAATTGATCTGGATCAAGCGCTAAAGTCTGCTGGGATTGTGAGATGAGAGCCGAGGAATTGAGGAGCTCTGTGGATGAATCTGCATTGCTTCGCTGCGGCTGCTGCAACGATGCCCAATCGTAGTCCTGGTCGAAAAACGAGGAAGAAATGTCGGAGAGAGAGTTATTGGAAGACGCCTGATCCTGATCTGGGGACGAGTGAGAGTGGTGATGAGCTCTGGCAGAACCGGGCGGCAATAAACTGCTGCAACAATCATCCATTGCTATCAAAATCTGATTCGGTATCTAGTGAGCAACCAACACAAAAAGTATCGAACACTTTGGCACTGGCAAATGTTGCAATATATAGTCGGATAATCTCCCCCAGTACAGTCAAAGGGCCCCAAGCAGCCGGCCAGACAACTGTATGGGCCCCGACCACGGGGGTTGACTTTTCTAAATCTCAAACTGTCGGCGGATCATTCGCAAGCACATATTAACTTTGGCACATGGATGATCAAAGAGCAATTCTGAAAGTAAGATGTGGATGCACTGCATTTGTGACTAAAGATCAGTGTTTTGTTTGCATTTGATCATGTACGAATTTAGAAGCAAATCAAAGCATTACCGCATATGATGAACTTTCATGGAATTGGAGAAGATTCCCTTGGATGAACGTGTTTAAGATCATGGGAGATTTTCACCAAGGGAAGGAATCAAAAGTGAGCCACTGGTCAACTCATCAATGGTGATCATGACAAAGGAGAATGTCTGAGAGCATTTTACATTGACCCAATAACATCATCAAGCTTTGACTTCCTCCCTAAAGTCAGCCATCATGCTTTACATGTCTCGAGCTTGTTAGCCTCGACGTGATGATTGACTTTAAGAGGCCAGAAAGAAGACAAGGGAACATCTCATGAGATTTTAAGCTGGATCTTGAATTATGCAAAGAGCTTGTCAACCCCAACATTCTCTCCACTCCGTAGTGTTAGTCAGACGTGATGACTGATACCTTAGGAGGCGAGAAAAAAGATTTAGGAAATGTCAACCCCAACATTCTCCATCTGGCACTCTCACCAACAATGCTGGTCCACTCCACAGCATCTGGGAAAAAAGGCATTGCCAAAGCAAGATCCACGGCTTGCTCTCTCAATGCCACAGTTCGGGACATGACATCTAGCATACAAGAGTAATGCTGCTTTGATGGCACCAATCCGAAATCAATAGCTATGGAGTGGAACAAAGCTTTTGCAGTATCAAGTTTTCCAGTGTGTCTACATGCTACCAAAATCGAAACAAAACAGCTTCCATCAATTGAGTCTATGAGTTTCAACTCGCTGAAAAGTTCAAAGGCACCCCTGTAGTGAGTGTGGTCTTGAGAATAACAAGAAAGGATGGCATTTGCTGCCACCAGATTAGAAGGTTCATAGGGAATCATATCAAAGAGCTTCTTTGCTTGTTCCAAATGCCCGTTTTGTGCAAACGCACAGATAATGGCAGTCCAGGCAACAACATCTCGCTCGAGCATTCGATCAAACAAGTGCTTGGCTTCCCCTGCCATGTTGTTTTGCCCATACGTAGCTACCAACAAAGTCCACGACACTAAGCACCAGTCCGGCATTGCAATGAGCAGATTGTATGCATCTTCTAGCGAGTTTTTCTGGGTATATGCTGTGAGCAATGCGTTCCAAGATACCAAATTGGTCTCTGGCATCTCGTCAAAGATGCGCTTGGCTTCTTCCAAGTCCCCGTTGGCAGCACGCGTCTGCAGAGCAATGTTCCACGTATACAAATCCTTGGCTGGCATTTGGTCAAAGAGCCTCTCGGTGGCAGCGGGTGAGGATGACAACGCTACCAGAATGGCATTTCCCGCGACAAGGTCCCACTCCGGCATGTCATAGAACACTCTCTCTGCCTCGTCAGCAAGGCCCGCGGCTCCGTAGGCTGCCAGCATGGCAGTACACGCTGCAACGTCCCTACCTGGCATTTCATCAAAGATCTCCTTGGCTCTGTTCAAATGCCCTTTCTGGGCATTGAGGACAAAGAGAGTGTTCCAAGAGGCGGCGTTGCGTTGTGGCATCTGATTGAATATCGCTGTTGCGTAGGCAAGATCCCCTCTATCAGCGTAGAGTGTGAGCATTGAATTCCACGAATACATGTTCTGCTGGGGCATTTGATTGAAAACTCGCACTGCTCGATCAACACAGCCCGCCTGGATGCAGCAGCTTAAGAGCACCGTCCACGAAATCATGTCCCTCTCTGGCATGGAATCGAAAGTTTTCTGCGTGCATTCCAGATCTCGCCTCTGAGCGAACCAGTTGAGGAGGATGTTCCATGATGCCAAGTCACGCCCGGGGATCTCGTGAAAAACCTCCAGGATCTGTTCAATGCCTGTTCGCTCTTGAGCCGCGATCGCTCCAAGGAGGACGTTCCAGCAGATGGTATCGCGCTCCGGAAGCTCGCGATCAAACATTAATCGCAACATTGCATGATCCATAGTCTGGGCATATGCGTGGAGCAAGGTGGTCCAGGAGACGATGCTGCGCATCGGCATTCTTTCCAGAAAGAGTCGCGCTTGATCGAGTTTTCCGCCGGCGACAAATGCTGCGAGCATTGAATTCCAAGAGACGAGAGTGCGCTGCGGCATCTGATCGAAGACGGATTGGGCTCGATCCAAATCTCCTTGACGGGCATATCCAGAGAGCAAAATATTCCACGACGCTACGCTCCATTCCGGCATCCGATCGAACAGCTGCTTCACTCCATGCGCACTCCCGCTCCTCGCTTGCTCCAAAAGGATCGAATTCCAGGAACCCAAGCTCTCGATCACACCATTCATTCATTCCAATCAATCAATCTACGCCTAGCTAGAGAAGCAGAAGGGGAGTTACATGTTGAGGCTTGGAATGCGGTACTTTCGTGTTATAGCATCGACGACTTCGGGGCTTTGTCTACCGTACAGAGCAGTAACTTGCTCGTACAAGACCTTCATCGTCTCGGGTTTCCTCCCACTGATGTTACACAAGAATGCAATCCTCGACAGCGTGTGCTTGCTGCCCGAACCGGTCTCACGCATGATCCTCAACAGCTGCTCGCAGTCGATCGGGACCCGAGGATCTCTGAGCATGCAAACAGCCAAGTAGTGATCCACAAACCCAGCACGAATCCAATCCTTCTCCTGCTCGCTCATCCCTTTGATCCGCTTCTCAATCTCCACCACCACGTCCATGACATCGTCGTCGACTTTGATCGCCAGCCCCGATCCCCCGCGATCGTCTTCGTAGCCGGGAAGATCACCCAAGACATGACGGTGGCTCTGCTCCAGCTTGCATCGCTCGCAGCTACACTCAAAGTTGTACTGCTGGATCATCTTCTCGCGGTAGCCGGCGTAGGGAGCCAGCGGCGGCTCCAGATACGAGAGCAGCACCTCGTCCCCGGCCTTGAGATCCTTGGCAGCTCTCACGAACACCACATCGCCGATGCTCATCTTGGAAGCGTTTGGAATGCACGAGTGGTTGATCAATCCCACCGATGCCCACAGCCCCGGAACGTATGAGCCGCCAGATCCCTGCGAGCTGTAGCCCACTCGATCGCGAGCTCTTCGAATCCTGGCAACGTCCACGCCCCGGCTGCTTCTCGGCGTGGCCGCCACCTTTCCGGTGTTACACTTGAACGGGGCCAAGTCGGGCAGTGCCGTCACCTCGGCTGCCTCGCGGTCGGCCATGGCATAGATCTGCTTGAGCCGCCGCTCGGACTCCACACACGCCTTGACGATCTCCACCACCAAGTCCTCGTCTGCGTCATGGGAAGCGGCGCTTGACACAGCCGCGATTGGATTGCAAGCGAGCAGCAAGTCCCCGAGTTGGACGTCGCGGGTGAGGAAGATCCCCCGTCCTCGCCCGTCGTGGGTGTGCTTGATCTCCAGAGGACCGAAGTAGTCACTGCATTGAAATGGCGTGTCGCTGGCCTTGTTGGGGAGGAAGTAAGAAGAGAGATCGTAGTCGCCGTGCTGGCTTTGCCGGAGGAACACCTTACACCGGTCGATCTCGCTCGCTAGAGCTTGCTCTTCTTCTTCATCGCCTTGTTTCATGACAGACTCGAGGCATTCCAAGGCGAGTTGGTGCTCCTGGAGAGCAGACAGTCCCCGTCCCTTGCTCCACAAGCTCCTCCTTCGAACGGCAATGCCACCATCACCAGAAATGCTCAAGGCCATGTCGGCGTCCGCCACCGCCTCCTCAAACTTGCCCAGCTTGAGCCGACACTCAGCCCTGCTGGAGAACACGTCCTTCTCCACCGGACCATACGTGCTCGCGTCCCTGGCCGCGAACACATCGATGCACTCGGTGAAGTAGAGCTCCGCCATGAGGAAGCTGCCCTTGGCCATGAACCGGCTGCCTTCCCTGCGCAGCTCCTCCAAAGGCCTCCGCCGGAGCCTCTTGGCCAGGCCCAGGAAGTGGAGCGAGGCGGGGCTGGAGACGTGCATGATGGAGCGGTAGCACAGCGGCTCCTTGATGGCGAGGCGGGCATCGGTGGGAAACATGGACTGGGCGGCGTCCTGCCTGGTGCAAGTGGAGGCGAGGGCGTTGAAGACGTGGAGGAAGGCGGCGCCGGCGCTGTCGGCGTCGTCGGCCTCGACGAGGCAGAGGAGGAGGCGGGAGTTGGGCACCCGGGCGGAGGCGCAGATGTTGGCGTGGATGACGCGGCCGTCGTAGCAAATCTCCTTGCCCAGCTGCTGCGACCGAATGTGGGCCTCGCGGATGTCCAGCGGCTTGAGGCCCAGCAGCGGCGCGGCGGAGAGCTTGCACTTGTCGCTCATGGCGGCGCCCGCCTCGCTGCACATCACCTTGAACGCCCTCATCAGCGACGCCTTGTCCATCTCTCTCTCTTCGAGCCCTAGGTTAAAAGGTTTAGGGTTTAAACGTACTATACTATGTTTCTGTTTTTCAAAAAGCTGAGAAGAGTAAGTTTGGTTTGGGTCGTGCTTGTAGCTAGGCCAACTACGTATAAAATTCTAGCAGGAAATCTTCTTGTTATATAATCTCCCACTTAGGTGTTGAAACTTTAACACCCGAGAGTAAGATAAAAGGGGCTCTGTGCTGCTCAGCAAATGTAGCAATTCAATGGATCTCTTTCTGGTACTTACGCTTACCATCTCTGCTTATACATGCACAGGTGACACAAATCACTTTAACATTTTTCTTGAGTTGTATGTAGCTCAATTCTTTTGGTCTTGTTATCCAGCAATCAGTCCGGAATCGAGCTCTGCCATCCCACCTATGAGTGAACCATCTGTGCAGCTCAAATGGAACTCCTATGACTACATCATTGTGGGAGGAGGAACTGCTGGATGCCCATTAGCCGCCACACTCTCCCAGAGGTTCAAGGTTTTGGTCCTGGAGCGCGGAGGTTTCCCCGATCCAATCTCCACACGCCGAGACAGCTTTTTACTGACTTACGAAAACCAACTTGGCAGCAACACACTCGTCCAGGGATTCGTTTCCACGGATGGCGTTAGAAACGGCCGGGCTCGAGTGCTGGGCGGTGGAAGCTCAATCAACGCCGGGTTTTACAACCGAGCGAGTCCTCAAACCATAGCAGACATGGGCCTCGATGGGAGCCTGGCTAACGCGTCCTTCCAGTGGGTGGAGAGAATTGTGGCGTCATTCCCAGAGCTTGGGCCATATCAGAGAGCGTTCAGGCAGTCCCTGCTCGAGGCAGGAGTGACTCCTGACAACGGTGCCAGCTACGACTTTCAAGTTGGAACCCAAACCGGGGGAACGAATTTCGATAGCCAGGGGTTCCGGCGGCCAGCTTCAAATCTGTTTGTTTACGGCAATCGTACGAACCTGGACGTTCTGCTCTACGCACAAGTTGAGCTCATCCTTTTCAAAGGTTCAGTCTTTACGTACTTATATTCACAATGTTTCTAACCGCCAAATCCAGGGCTTCGAGCGTATGGAGTGCGGTATACAGACTTCCTTGGCTTACCGCACACGGCTCTTCTTAGCAGACACCCCAAGAGTGAAGTGATTTTGTGTGCAGGTGCACTAGGAAGCCCGCAGCTGCTCTTGCTGAGCGGAATCGGGCCAGCAGACCATCTGACAGCCATGGGCATCAAGGTGGTGTTGAACGCAACTGGAGTTGGACAACAAATGAGAGACAACCCCACAACCCGTCTTGTTATACTCTCGCCTTCCCCAGTGGAGTCGTCACTTGTGCAAGCCGTGGGAATCACTGCAGCATTTGGCACCTACATCGAGGCTGCGAGTGGTGCTGCTGCAGCAGCTATACCCGGTGCGCCAGTCGAGTACATACTCCAGAAAGCCGCCGGGCCTTTATCTGTAGGCAAGCTTGTTTTGGGGTCCACGAATGTCCGAGACAATCCGATAGTCACCTTCAACTATTTCCAAAACCCCCAAGACCTGGCGACATGCGTTGCAGGGGTGAACAGGGTCGAGGAGGCCGTTCTCACAAATGCGTTCCGCCCTTTTGTGTTTGACATTCAGCCTCTCCCATCGGGAGGTACAGTTGGATCGCCCAACCGGAGAAATCCAGCATTTGCGCCCACTCTGAACGCAACCATAGCCACCTATTGCGTGACAAACGTTGCAACCATCTGGCACTATCACGGTGGATGCGTGGTTGGCCAGGTTGTGGATTCCGACTATAAAGTTTTGGGCACCCAAGGACTGAGAGTTGTCGATGGTTCTACCTTCGTGTTTTCCCCTGGAACAAATCCACAGGCTACAGTTATGATGCTTGGCAGGTACTGACTTCTTTTTCTTTTGGGAGTATTTGCTGAGAGTATGATCTACAGGTATGTCGGCGTAAAAATCCTGGCAGACAGGTAAGAACCATACCTTAAATATATACGAAGTTTGCGTAAACTAAGCGAAAGTAAACGTAAAGTCAATAAAAGGCTTCAACGATTGACTTTCGTTAACTTCAAGGATATTGCTTATAGTTACTCTACACCCGGTGATACACTCCATCAGTCTCATGCTTCACATAAATAGATAGATAGATAGATAGATAGATAGATAGATAGATATAGACAGTATAGTTGGAGATCATCCACCAATGTGGACCATGGGCCTGTTTGGTGTCTTTGCAAGCTCAAACATCCCGGCATGAGCTGCTTTCTTTCTCTTAACCTGCTAGGGAGGAAACGAATAGATACATATCAAGCCATTCTTATGGATACTCGAGAACCCACCGCTAGACTGATGATTTGCTCGAGCTCATCACTGGGAACGCCACTTCTTAACGCGTCCCTTAGGCTAACCTGTAAGCAGTGAATCAGTGAGAGATCATCGATCAGTTATACATGCAAAAGCACCTCGGCTGTTCCAAAGAGGCAGACTTTGAGATTTCCATCGGCCATTAGTCTCAACCGATTGCATCCGCCGCAAAAGTGCTGTGTCATGGAGCTTATGAACGAGACAGAGCCTTGGTATTCCTCGATGTGGAAGTTCTTTGCAGTGTCGTTCGGATGATCACAGTGACGCTTGAGAGACGGGTAACGTTGGGCCTTCAAAGCGAGAGCTAGATTGAGAGTTTGATGGAAACTTTTTGGCTTACCAGCCTCGAATGCATCTCGGCGTAAGAGACTAGTTTCTTGGAGCTCCACACGTTTCCGTCGAACGGCATAAACTCGATAAACCGGACGTTGATCGGTTTGTGCCTTGTGAGCTCCGCAAAGTCGGCGAGTTCATCGTCGTTGACGCCTCGCATCACTACACAATTGACCTGCTTGAACTTCAATCCCAGGGGAGGAAACCAACGAAGTCACACATGTACCTTGACGGGATCATAGCCCAGCTCCACTGCCGCGTCGATGGAGTCAAGAACACGATCATGGCCCTTGCGCCGCGTGAGGAGCTCGAACTTTGCCGGGACCAGCGTGTCGAGACTGATGTTGAGCTGATTCAATCCTGCCTGCTTTAGCTGCGGCAGCTTGCGCTCCAGAACCAGGCCGTTGGTTGTCATGGCCAGAGTCTTGACACCGCTCAAGCCGCTCAAGCGATGGCATATGTCCGTCAAGTCCGCCCTCACGGTGGGCTCTCCTCCCGTGAGCCGTATCTTGTCCACGCCGCCGCCAACAAACACCTTGGCCAGAGCCACGATCTCGTCCTGCGACAGCAGGTGTGCGCCGGGCGTGAGCTTCACCCCTTCCTCGGGCATACAGTAGTGGCAGCGAAGGTTGCAGCGCTCCGTGAGAGAGATTCGCAGGTAATTGTGCCTCCTGCCGAAAGAGTCCACCAGCATATCCGACACACTCGGCCCCGCCTCGTCTTCTCGCTCCGCCGCCACACTGCTGCTGCTGCAGCTGCTACACGCGGCTTTCGTGGCCACGGATCTTCCGCCCCCGAGCCAGTGAAATCTGGAGGGGAATCTACTCACCGCATCGCGCAATCCAGAGACGAGGCTCCTGCAGGATCTTGTCATCATCGATTAAACCCTAAGGAGGAACGCGCCACATACATACGCCTCTATGTAATTTAAAATGGTAGGTCAAAGGGAAAAAGTAATCCTTTTTCACCTTCGCGTAATTTCTTGTAATTTCGCCTCTTCGTTTCCACAGAGCCGTGCCACCTTGGCTTGGGCGGCCCTTTGCAACAGCGTTACAGCACCAAGCTTTATATTAAGCCAAAATCCAAGCTATTATATGTATTTCAATTTGACCAAGCACCTAGAAACGCTTATAGCCCCTTGGAGATCATAGCGAGCCAGGGCGAGCTTGGCTGGCCTTGGCAACAGCAGTGGCGGCAGCACCACTTCCACGCCCAAAACTAAAGCCCCGAGTTCCGTCCGGCATTCGAGGGCCTGGCGGCGGCTTTGCTACCATCGTTTCGCCAATGGAAGGGCTGCAACTTATCTGTGGAGATGTCCCCAGCATGCCACCGTTGGCGTTGATCAATCCTCCTCCGCCTCTCCCTCGCCCTCGGCCCCCCCGTCCACGACCTCTTCCCCCGGCCTGCTGCTGAACTCCACGCTTTGCGCTGTCTTTCTCCGTGTCAGGAGCTCCCGTTGCCTAAGAACACGAAAGTCAGTGACGAGAGAAGGGATGAAAAATGCCAGTACCGTTGTTTCATCTGTCGATGGTGATGCTTCTGAGGCGCCCTCACCTTTACTTTCCAGATCCTCTTCGTCCGTCGAAGACTTTCGGCCCTTGGCTCCATGATTGTGCTTGCTGGCAGGATACTGAAAACACTCCAAGAGTTTTTCCTCAACTTCATCCACAGCAAAGTCCATACCATTCGTCTGAGCAGAAGACGTACGTGAAGACCGCTCCTCCAGTTTCGTTGGTCAGTCAGCTCCGCAACCTGAGCAAGCCGATAAGATAATCCAAGTAGAAAAAAAAACATTATCCGCATGACTTACAGCTTTCTCGGCTTGCTCAAGAGTCTCGTACTCTACCAGAGCATGCAGCTTATTACTAACAACTCTGTCGGTTTTAGAGTGCTTCGCCAATGCAGCATTATTGACACTGTTTGCAGATCCTGGTTCGCACACTCTTACCATTTTCACGCTGCCAGAACACAACATGTCCAACATGAACAAGAGCCCTCAAAATCAGCGAGTACATACCTTCCAATCGTTCCAAATAGCTTTTCTAGGCTTTGTATGGAGTGATCCTCCGGCAGGTTCTCAGCTACGACTGTTCGTCCCTTTATAACGTAAAACAGATCAGGTGGCTAGTTTCTAGCCAGTAGAAGGGCTTACCTGGATTTCGTCAAGGTCAATATCAGCAAGTGGCTCAGCCCGCCTCACTTTCTTCCCGTCTTCGCTGACTACCTGGAACATTTAAGAATTTCAGATACTTCTGGAATATTTGTGCGAACAACGTACAAGTTTGGAAGAGGATCTTAGAGCTGCAGCTAAAGCACCGTAATTCTTTGTAAGCTGCTTGATCTTTCTGAACGATCCGATGATCGGTATCGGAACTGTCCAAAACGAACGCTGTAAAAAGCTTGTTTCCACGAACAGAATAGGCGGGCCTTACCGAAACCTTCGGGATCCTTTTTGATGAACTTCATCAAGTAGTTATCTGTTGGAAGGTTGGCATCACTGAAATAAAACTCCACCTATCACAAATCGTCAGCAGGAGAGACTATGTAAAAAGACAACGAGACTTCACCTGCTGGACGACTTGAGCGCGAGTATCTTCACTGAGAGCAGACGACTTCTGAGAGGACGACGGCACCGAAGCATTCTGGTCATCCACGTCCACAACCGAGGGAGCTTCCGGCGGAGATGGCTGGACTGGCATTGGTGGAAACGAGAGAACACCTGGCTGACCAGGCTGCAAAGCCGCGGGAGGAGGCTGAGGAGACGTCGCCTTGGGAACAAAGACCGGTGCTCCAGCATTTAGTTTGCTCAGAGAAATCTGCCGAGTGAGTGTTTGGTTCTGCTGCTGCTGCTCGGGCACAACACCGGGATCACTCCCAGATCCGGTATCGACACTGGGTGTGTCCACGCCTTTTTGCGTTTCGGTGATGTCCGAATCCGATTTGGCAGTGCTCACTTCTGCCACTGCCTTTGCGAGCTCAGACTTTACGACCCAGACGCCAGCCCCGCGATTCACCACCTTGTTGTGCTTTGGAGCAGCAAAAGCTGTGGTGGCGGCGGCGGCGGCAGTCATGGCGTTGTCGCTTCTCGATGGCGATGATGACGATTCCGTTTGCTGCATCAAGGTTCCTCCTGATTCAGCCATGGATCGATCGGCGTCAGCGATGGAATGACCTAAACGGGGGAGCTACGATTCCAAAAACCCTAGTGAAAGAAGAAGAAATCTCTGTGCAACCATACCTCACCAGTGGCTGCCAGGCAATGAATTCAACTGTGCCCTCGCCGCGCCCGCCGCCGCGCCAATGGATCGATCCACGGAATGGAGGAAGGAGACCGCGAATGGCAGCGATCGATCGATGGACTGGCGGTGTGTGTGCGTGACACTCGCTCCGTCTGTGGCTATGGCGATGAAGCTCCGAGCGATGATGCCCTAGTGGCGGTGGCGGCAGAGAGAGGGGGAGGGTCGCGCCGCGCCTCCTTCCCCTTCTAGACACACTACATGTCCTCCATTTTATACTGGCACGTCAGCCGTACACGTGGTCGTGTTGTCCATTTCTATCTACCGTACGGACATTTTCATTTTTGCCTATAGTGTGCCCTAGATTTCGGGTTTTAGGGTTTTAGCGATGAGCAGCACGAGGAGAGCGGCAAATGCCGCATTCCAGGTCTGGCACCAGCGCTCCTTCTCTTCCGGTTGGATTTCGGCGCTGCTGTCGAGAGGGAATCCTCCTCCTCCTCCTCTGGCTGCTCCATTTTCTCCATGGATCCAGGCGCGCTACATGGCCGCTCTTGCTCGCCCCGCCCCCGTGGATCAGTCGTGGCGAGACACGATGAACAAGATCCGAAATATCGGAATCTCGGCCCACATAGACTCTGGCAAGACGACTCTTACGGAGCGCATCTTGTTCTACACCGGGCGGATCGATTCCATCCACGAGGTGCGTGGCAAGGATGGCGTCGGCGCCAAGATGGATTCCATGGACCTGGAGCGCGAGAAAGGGATCACCATCCAGTCCGCAGCTACGCACTGCGTTTGGGGTGACCACCAGGTGAGATGGACGTTTTTCATTCCCTTACAAAGTTTCAATTTTGTTTCTTTCTAGATCAACATCATCGATACTCCTGGGCACGTCGACTTTACGATCGAAGTGGAGCGAGCTTTGCGCGTGCTGGATGGCGCAATTCTTGTGCTGTGCAGCGTGAGTGGTGTGCAAAGCCAGTCCATTACTGTAGACCGGCAAATGAAGAGATACGATGTACCTCGTCTGGCGTTCATCAACAAGCTCGATCGCGCTGGTGCCGATCCATGGAGAGTTATCGAACAGGTGAAAACTCTACGTGCATCTAAACCCTGCATCCTTTCGTTCTTTATAATTGTTTATTTCTTTTGGCGAATTAGCTTAGGAGCAAGCTGCGCCATAACTGTGCCGCGGTGCAAATGCCGATTGGTCTTGAGGGCGAACATCGGGGTCTCGTTGATCTCATCCACGAAAGAGCGTTTTATTTTGAAGGAGCTCACGGGTTCGTGTGTTTATTACTTTAGATGAATTTCAACAAACATCTTCTTACAGGGAAAAACTTGTCCAAAAGGAAATCCCTACCGAGCTAATGAAAGAAGCAGCTGACAGGCGGCGAGCGCTTATTGAAATTGTGTCGGAAGTTGATGACGATCTTGCAGAAAGATTTGTCAACGACGAACCAATAACGCCAACTGAACTTGAAGTAAGATGTCTGCATTTTCTTTTTTTGTTATGAGCTCGGCAGGATTGCTTGGTTTACAGGCGGCAATTCGGCGAGCTACAATAGCGTTACGGTTCACTCCAGTTTTTATGGGTAGTGCCTTCAAGAACAAGGTGATGGTCATCATTCCTGGGTTCTGTAAATTAAAGTTTTGGTGCAGGGTGTCCAACTGCTTTTGAACGGAGTGTGCTCATTTCTGCCGTGTCCCACTGATGTCTCAAATTACGCCTTGGATCAAAATAAGAAGGAAGAAAAGGTCAGCCTGATGAACTTGTAACATCGAGTTTTGTTTGATGTTTTATTGTTTCTAGGTTGCGATAACTGGGTCTCCAACTGGTCCCTTCGTAGCTCTGGCCTTCAAACTTGAAGAAGGCCGGTTTGGACAGCTGACGTATTTGAGGTAATGGCTGTTCTTCATTTCAAGTTGATATCTAGCAATCTTCGTTTAGAATTTATGAAGGCACAATTAGGCGTGGGGAGAATCTACTCAATGTTGTTACTGGCAAGAAAGTTAAAGTCAGTAACATCGGTTGCCATTCTATCCTTTTGCTGAGCGTGACTCTGGCCATTGCAGGTTCCAAGACTGGTGAAAATGCACGCAGATGACATGGAGGTAACTTGTCTTTCGTATTTTATCTAGCTCAGTCTTGCTGGACAGGACATCCAATCGGCACATGCTGGAGAAATTGTTGCAATGTTTGGGATAGAGTGTTCGTCAGGTTCTACTTGATGCTTGCTTGTGTATCTTGAGGTTATTATCGTTGGGGTTTTCCAGGCGATACCTTCACTGACGGTTCAGTAAGGTATACAATGACGTCGATGACCGTTCCCGAACCGGTCATGTCTCTCGCGATCGCTGTTTCGTCAAAGGATGCATCAGCTCAGGTTCACAATGTCTTCTATTTAGTCTTCACACAAGCTGATTCTTTTGTATGGCAGTTTTCCAAGGCGCTGAACCGATTTCAGAAGGAAGATCCTACCTTCCGTGTTAAGCTAGATCCGGAAAGTGGACAGGTATGGATGTTGTATGCTTCAATAATATTTTTTCTGACCGTTTGTCTCGTTTCAGACCCTCATTTCGGGGATGGGGGAGCTGCATCTTGACATTTACGTGGAACGCATGAAGAGAGAATATAAGGTTGACAGGTGCACTTCTGTTTTGCTCTTCATGACGCTGAAGCTATCAGGTAGAAGCAACTGTTGGCAAGCCTCAAGTGAACTTCAGAGAGGCCATCAGCACCAGGGCGGATTTCAACTATTTACACAAGAAGCAAAGTGGTGGCCAGGGTCAATACGGTCGCGTGGAAGGGTGAGCTTCTCTTGCTTTTCTATAGTTACTATACTAATCTTGCTGGATAAATAAACAGCTACATTGAACCGCTTCCAGAGGATTCCGAAGTCAAGTTTGAGTTTAAAAATATGCTTGTCGGTCAAGCAATTCCAAACAGCTACATTCCTTCAATCGAAAAGGGATTCATCGAGGCTTGCAACTCGTAAGCTAGTGTTTGTACTCGTGCTGACAAAACGGCTTGCTTCCTTTTGCCAGGGGCTCATTGATTGGCCACCCCGTTGAAGGAATTCGTATTGTCCTGACCGACGGTGCTGCTCATGCGGTAGATTCCAGTGAGCTTGCTTTCAAGCTGGCTGCTCTGTACGCATTTAGACAGGTAAAACACATCGCTTATTGTTATAAACTTTTGATAGAACACATACCTCTCTGCTGTCTAGTGTTATCCTGCTGCCGATCCTGTCATTCTAGAACCAGTCATGCTTGTCGAGATCAAAGCCCCCACGGAGTTCCAGGGACCTGTGGTTGGCGACATCAACAGGTATGGCATTAGCGTTAGTTCTTCTCTTGCTCTAACACCACGGCGGCGACAGGCGCAAGGGCATGATCGTCAACAGCGAGCAAGAGGGCGACGATGCGGTTATCACGTGTCACGTAAGTCTTTCGTGCCAGAGTTGTATCAACTAACCTTTTGTTCTGGATTTCCAGATTCCTCTCAACAACATGTTTGGATACTCGACGTCGCTGCGATCAATGACTCAGGTTTGTCAATCTCAGAGTTTGTGTAGGTGTCCACATTAAAAATGTGCCGCGGTAAGCAGGGTAAAGGAGAGTTCACAATGGAGTACTACAAGCACTTGGGTGTGTCGGCCGAGGTCCAAAGGCAGCTAGAGACGAGCCACAAGAAGGGCAGCGATGACAAGAAATAAAAAATACTAGGAATCATTTGATCGATTCGATCACGAGCACACAACACTAATTTAAACGATGAATTCCCCGCCATTTTGGTTTAGGGTTCTTGCGATGGAGGAGGCTGGATCGCCCGAGTCGAGCAAGAAGCGGCAGCGGGAGGCGAGCGCCGAGATGGAAGCCAGCATCCAGCAGATCCAGCACAAGATCGAGCAGTTCACGCAGCAGGTACTTGGCGATAAATTTCCCCTCCGCGAGCTTGCTCGATCGAGATTACATAGGTGTCTGGCCTCTTGGAGGCCGGGAAATCCTTCTTCACCGAAGTAGCCAGCGCGTTCGAGGAGAGCGTCGTCCAGTATCCTTGATCTCCTATCGATCGCTTGCGTTTTCTTCCCTTGATCTCTCGCGCAGATTGCACCAGAAGCAAGTGGAGAAATGGGAGGAGGAGATTGGGATGCTGCGCGCCGTGGATGCCGTCAACGAGGAGATGAGCGCCAGGCTGAGCAACGCGCAATCGCTCATCAGCAGCACCGTCACAGCTGTGGATCACGAGTAGAAATTTAAAATGGAGCTAGATTTTGCTCAAGAACCCTAAAATGGCAGGGAAATCTCTCTCTTCCAGGGTTCTAGGCCAGGGTTCAAGATGGAGCGATGCAGGTAGCGCGGCCAGGCGCCGCCGCAGCATCATCACTGCGACGAGCAGCAATCCAGCGCCTTGGCGTGGAGGATTTAACGGCGGCAGTGTCGCGGATCATCGCGGATCAAGGCCACTGCGCGCCCAGTACCTACGGCTGCCTCCTCCAGGCATGCGGTCGGCTGCGCGCCCTCAAGCAGGGCCAGCGCCTCCACGCTCACATCCTCTCGCGGCGCATCGACCTCCACAACCACAGCTTCCTCGCCAGCGATCTCATCGTCATGCACGCCAAATGTGGCAACCTCGCGGAGGCAGAGGCCCTGGCGGATCGATTCGCGAGCGTCTACTCGTGCACGGCCATGATTCGGGCGTGGATGGAGCACGGCCGCCCCGACAAGGCCATGGAGCTCTTCGATCGGATGGAAGTGAGGCCCAATTGCCACGCACTCATCGCGCTCGTCAACGCGTGTTCTTGCCTGGGCAATCTGGCAGCGGGGCGGAGAATCCATTCGCAGATCAGCGACCGCGACTTCGAGGAGAACTCCGTGCTGGGCAATGCGCTCATCAGCATGTATAGCAAGTGTGGGAGCCTCATCGACGCGAAGCAGGCCTTCGATCGGTTGCCAAGAGCTTCCAAGCGCGACGTCGTGACTTGGAATGCCATGATCTCGGCGTTCCTCCGCAATGGGTCCGCGCGAGAGGCGCTCCAGCTCTTCCGGGACATGGACCACGACGGAGCTCCGCCACCCAACAGCGTCACCTTTGTCAGCGTCCTGGATTCGTGCGTGGAGGCGGGGCTCTTGTCGCTCGAGGACGTGAGGGCGATCCACGGCAGGATCGTGGGCGCTGGGATCGAGAGGGAGGCCTTCGTTCGCACGGCGCTGGTGGACAGCTATGGGAAACTTGGCAGCCTCGACGACGCGTGGGAGGTGTTCCTCCGGAAGAGCGACGAGGAGCCCAGCACCAGTCTGGTGACATGCTCGGCCATGATCTCGGCGTGCTGGCAGAATGGATGGCCCCAGGAGTCACTCCGGCTCTTCTACGCGATGAACTTGGAAGGAACAAAGCCCAGTGGAGTGACGCTCGTCTCGGTGCTCAATGCCTGCTCCATGCTGCCGGTTGGGTCGGCCACCGCATTCGTACTCGAGCAGGCCATGGAGGTCGTCTCAGCCACCAGGGACAACGTTCTCGGCACGACGCTGCTCACCACTTACGCTCGATCCAACGACTTGTCGCGAGCTAGAGCCACGTTTGATGCCATCCAGAGTCCCGACGTCGTGTCGTGGAACGCCATGGCTGCGGCCTATCTCCAGCACCACCGTCCCCGAGAGGCGCTCGTTCTGTTCGAGCGAATGCTGCTGGAAGGCGTGAGACCAAGTGTTGCAACCTTCATCACTGCTCTCACTGCCTGTGCTGCCTATCCTCCTCAAACTGCTAGCGCAATTGGGAAGAGGATTCAGTCGCTGCTGGAGGAGGCCGGGCTGGAGGGAGACACTGCAGTCGCCAACGCCACCCTCAACATGTACGCCAAGTGTGGAAGCTTGGCTGATGCTCGGGCCGTGTTTGAAAGGATATCTCCCACTCGCCGGGACTGTATCACCTGGAACTCGATGCTGGCGGCCTACGGACACCACGGGCTTGGAAAGGAGGCGTTTGAGCTCTTCCAGGCGATGGAGGCCGAGAAGCTGGTGAAACCAAACAAGGTGACTTTCGTTGCGGTTTTGGACGCGAGTACTAGCCGAACGAGCATTGCCCAAGGCCGGGAGATCCACGCCCGTGTCGTGAGCAACGGGTTTGAGTCGGACACCGTGATCCAAAACGCGCTGCTCAACATGTATGCCAAGTGCGGAAGCTTGGACGACGCACAAGCCATCTTCGACAAGTCGAGTAGCAACCAAGAGGACGTGATCGCTTGGACGAGCCTGGTCGCCGGGTACGCGCAGTATGGCCAGGCGGAGAGGGCTCTCAAGCTGTTTTGGACGATGCAGCAGCAGGGCGTGAGGCCCAACCACATAACTTTCATCAGTGCTCTCACAGCTTGCAACCATGGTGGGAAACTCGAGCAAGGATGCGAGCTCCTGTCCGGCATGACACCCGACCACGGCATCGTTCCCGCCTCCAAGCACTTCAGCTGCATCGTCGATCTGCTGGGACGGTGTGGGCGACTGGACGAGGCTGAGAAGCTGCTGGAAAGGACGTCCCAAGCCGACGTGATCACCTGGATGGCTCTTCTCGACGCTTGCAAGAACAGCAAGGAGCTGGAGAGAGGAGAGCGCTGCGCGGAGCGGATAATGCAGCTCGACCCCGAGGTGGCGTCGAGTTACATCGTTCTGGCGAGCATGTATGCTGCTGCTGGTCGATGGAATGAGGCCGCCACTATCCGCAAGACAATGCTGGACAAAGGAATACGAGCAGACCCCGGCTGCAGTGCTGTGGAGGTGAACCAGGAGCTGCATTCTTTCTCGGCCGGAGATAAGTCCCATCCCAAGTCGGAGGAGATCTACTTGGAACTGGAGCGGCTTCACTGGAGTATCAAGGCTGCTGGCTACGTCGCTGACACAGGGCTGGTGCTGCACGATGTGAGCCAGGAGCACAAGGAGAGGCTGCTCATGAGGCACAGTGAGAAGCTGGCGATTGCATTTGGACTGATGAGCACCCCCAGTGGATCACCCCTCAGAGTGATCAAGAACCTCCGAGTCTGCAGCGACTGCCATACAGCAACCAAGTTGATATCCAAGGTGACTGGACGTGACATCCTGATGAGAGACTCGAGTCGCTACCACCACTTCACCAGCGGAACCTGCTCGTGTGGTGATTACTGGTGACGAAACAGACACAGATTGGGCCGACTAGCGCTACTTATGGCTGATAGGAGATGGAATACGAGCCTGTTTCCGGGTCCTTAACGCTCTTGAAATTGTCAACGCTCATACCAAATCGACCCAGGACAGAGTTTCCAAGCTCCTTGAGCTTCCCTGCAGTCCAGGTTATTAGTGTCCATTCTCATCAGCCAAAAAGCTTACCCAGCATCTCTTCTTTCATCTTTTCGCGTCGCTCGGCTACAACTGGTTCTAATCGTCTCACCGCCTTGGCTGCTTCTTTATTTGCCGGATCAAGCTCCAGCACCTTCTTCATATCTGTAAAGATCAAGCAAGAGGTTGTCCGCCAAGGAAGAAAGCTTAGCTTAGCCTACCGGCAAGGGAGTCTTCTAGCTTGTCCACTTTTTCGTGAGCTTGCGCTCTCCTTAAGAATGCCTTGATGTAAGCCGGATTCAATTCGATGGCTTTGGAACTCTCGTGAACTGCTTCTTCGTACTCATCCTGCCAGCAAAAGAAAAGCAAAGTGATGAGAATCAAAAAGAGCAACACCCAAGCTCCCTCACAATCTGTAGATAACACATTGCCCGGTTACACAGACACATTGAGCAGATTTCCTTTGCATTTGTGTTGTTGTTGTCAGCCAAGAGCTCCAAAGCACCTTGGTAGGCCGCGAGCGCGTCTCGATACATCCCTTGCGCGTACGCCGCATTCCCCTCGGCCTTGGCACGCTCTGCCAGGGAAACATCCCTCTGGAAACAAGGGGCCAGTCGGGAATCGGGATCAATCAATCAATCAATCAATCGACCTGGAATCTCTCTCACCTCGCGCTGCTGATCCTCCGTCAGTGCGTCCTCGAACCGATCCTCGCCATCGCTAGCCGTCTCCCACCCCTCGGCGGCGACGCCGGGCGCCCTCTTCGTCTCCTCCTCCTCCTCCTCTTCTTGGATTCTCACCATTGTTGGAATAAAAGAGCCCTAGAGATGCGATTTTAACATCATTTGGAAATTGGACATAAACTATATGATGTGGCAAAATGATGATTAGGTCTATCGAAGGAAAGTATTTAAGTGGGAGGGGCGGTATATGCTCGGCACGGGTATAATGTTTGTGAGAGCTAAGCTAGGGATGGTTCGTTAAGCGCGAACGAGGGCAAGGGTTTTTGTGCTCGGGAGAGGGGGCGCGCGGCAAAGCGGAGCGCGGACAAGAGGAGCTATCGCCGTGGCTGCGCGAACCATGTAAGTTCCTCGATCGTCTCTCCGATTTGTCTCCCGGAAATTAGGGTTTAAGGGAATGTAGGCGTCCCTTCTTTCCTCTGGCTCCTCCTTCCCAGCTCGCTCTCTCGCTGCATGTAGTTTCCATCCAAAGGGGATGAGCTAGCGACGCGCGAGCGCATCAAAATGTAGCTGTGTAGCTCGCGCATACAGAGGGTTTATACTCGTGCTCGTCTTTTTTGCCATTCAAGGTTTTGGGCGACGGTGAGGAGCTTCGTCGAGGCTTATGGGGTCGGGAAACACGTTCCACAGCGGTGCTACGTCGGCTGCTCCATCCATTTCCATGGCGTTTTCTGAGAGCGGGGGCTGGTCTTGGTTCCGTGGGGGGCCTGCTAAGGGAGACGAGTTGCCACCGGAGGATCACTGGTCCGAGGACAAGGAGAAGAGCGCGAGCTGGGCGGTAAGCGATGACGTGCCCGAGCACCGGAGCGTGCCATCCGGTCTTGCTTCCCCACAGATGACACAGGAAGCCGCCGCTGCCGTTGCTGCCGCCGCCACCGTCGACAAGGCAGGTGACAACATTGGCGTGAACATTTTCTCGAGTTCATTGCCTGACTTGTTCCGAAACAAACGTAAGCTTTCGTAAGCCTCCCTCGCTCATTCTCTGCTTACCATTGTTTGCCTGTGTTTGCAGTAGGACTGCTCGATGTTCAACAGCCGCCCTCATCGGAGGCCGACGAGGAACCTGAAGACAATGAGATTCCTCTGGAAGAACTGGAGCTGCATGCTATCGGCAGTCTGCTTCCTGACGACGATGAGTTGTTGGCCGGTGCTCTCACTGATATGCCACCGGGGTCGTCCAGCACCCAGGATTCAGAGGATCTCGACTTTTTCAGCAACGGAGGGGGCCTTGAACTCGACGGTGATGGCTTTTCTGCCGAAGAACCGACTTCGCGCACGATTTTTGTACGGAATATAGATAGTAAAGTTTCGGATGACGAGCTTAGAGCTGTTTTTGAGGTGAGTATCGGAATTATCGCCGCCTGCGGGCTTACTGACCTTGAATGCTTCCTCGTGTGCGCAGCGTTTTGGTGACATTCGTACGCTGTACACTGGATGTAAACCCGAAGGTTTGATTTTAGTCTCCTACTACGATTTGCGGGGTGCCAAGCGCGCGATACGTGCGCTCCAGAGCCGGGTGCTGTGGGGCCAAAAGTTGGAGATGCACTTCTTATTTCCAAAGGTGCGTTACCTTACCATCTTTGTTTTCGCTGTATACTGAGACTGGACAATTTGCAGGATAGTCACCCATACGACACAAGCCTTGGCATGGTTGCGGTTTTCAATGTCGATCCCGCCGTGTCAAACGACGATCTCAAAGAACTTTTCGGAGTGTATGGGGACATCAAGGAGGTAAACCATCTATACTGCTAAGCATGGCGTTTGTAAGCTGGCCGTTTTTGTTTTGTAAGCAGGTCCACGAGACACCGCTTAAACATCGACACAGGTTCATCGAGTTCTATGATTCACGAGCTGCATGCGCTGCGCTTCGGGTTCTGAATAAGCGTGATCTACTCGCCAGGCGAACTCGACTGGACCCGAGGTATGAAGTGCTGGTCAAGTTATCCGCTGCTAGTAAAGCTCACCTTCCCCACCTTCAGCTCAATATTGCAGTTCAACGATGACGTTGATAACGATGATCCTCTCGTGCAGTCTCAGCATCTGTTCAACGCGACAGGTTGGACAAATCTTTTTTTCCTTTGCTCTTAGCATTTACTTTCCTTCATTTGCAGGCTATAGTGAAAGCGAGGCTTTGAGGGAGCTTCACCAGCAAGCGAAGTTTGCGTCGTTTAGCCACCCTTGGAACTCCCTGGCGGGTGGTTTATCTTCACCATCCTCCGTCATGGGAAAAGCTGGTGATGTTGGGCTGGGCTATCACTCGTATCCGGATTTTGACTACGGCCTTATGAACCATATTCGGCAGAGCTCGGCCATGTCAGCTTTACGTGCACGTGAAGGACTGGAAGAGATGCCTCTTCATAGGAGTCCTGGTTACGAGCATAGAGGTAGCGCCTTTCTTTCCTCACCTCTTGTGGATCTCAATTCTGTGTTGTTTCTCAGGCCTGGCAGTAAATCCTCGACCAGGATTGGTGACAACGCCAAGCTCGCCTTTCCTGTGGGGCAATGCTCCGCAGAGCTCTCCGTTGCTGTGGCCACCATCAGCTCATTTGTATGGTCATCCAAAGGTTCATGGTTGCAGCCTGCAGAGCCACTTACTCAATCCGGTTCTGGCTTACCCTCAAGTAGGATGCCTACCTTACGGTGAGAAGTTACGAGACAGAAGGCGCGGGTATTTAAGGCAATCGGCGCCTGGAGGATACCTTGGGCTTACAGGGTCACTGAGGCTGGGGTCAAGAAGTCATCCTGATCGCAAGAGTGATTTGTCGAAGGGCGCTCTTTCCAGCGGCGTGGGCCGATTCAACAGCCGGCACAGAAGCCGCAGAGGCGACAGTAACGCAGCGGACAAAGAACAGTTTCACCTGGACCTGGATCGTATAGTCAGCGGAGAGGACAAGCGTACGACGCTCATGCTTAAAAATATTCCGAACAAGTGAGTACGCTCGAGAGTCACGAGTGGTTTGTGTTCTGAGGCTCGTGTTTGCAGATACACGTCGAAGATGCTCTTGGCAGTGATCGATGAGGCAAACCAGGGCACTTACGATTTTATCTACTTACCAATCGACTTCAAGGTGTGTGATTTGTCATATGATATTCTGGACTAACCTTGCGCTGCAACGCAGAACAAGTGCAATGTGGGGTACGCTTTTGTGAATATGATAGAGCCTTCCTACATTGTCTCGTTTTATAAGGTAAGCAACACAGCAGGCTTGGATCGCGACGCTTACCGTTGTCTGTTATCCAGGCTTTTAATGGCAAGAAATGGGAAAAGTTTAATAGTGAGAAGGTTGCATCGGTAGCTTATGCTCGAATTCAAGGCAAAGCCGCTCTCGTGGCTCATTTCCAGAACTCGAGCTTGATGAACGAATGTCGTCCTATAGTGTTCGGCGAAGAAGGGAACACTCCGGACGATCCAGGCAAAGAAATCGGTTTGTAACTCGAGTTTTCTCTGTTGTATTGTTCCTAATGGTTACGACTGTTACAGGGATTGTAATGGGTTCCGAGGAAGCGACGAAACTGTAAAACACGTGAGGGTAACACAGAGAGGCAAGGAAGATGATGAGCACCTCTTCAAGCGAAGGTTTTGATGTAGATTCCTTAGGACTGGCTCATCCATCTATCGTTGAGGTTGTTTTTTTTTCCTTTCGTTTTCCTTTTTTATCTTTTTCTACGTTCTTCCTTTTGCTTGTAAAAAATAATGAGCTAGTCATGGAAGAAGATCCGGCAGCCGCGGTAGCAGCAGCAGATTTTATGTAAAAAGTTCAGAAGAAGAAAGTTTGGTGTTCGGCAATCAGTGGCAGTGTTGATCTCCGTTAGTTGGTTGGATTGGAGAGAAGGGAGAGTTTTTCAGGCCTTTGGTGGTGGCTCTACCTTTGTAGCTCCATCAGATTTTGTAGTAATGGTTTCTTTCGTTTTTTCCAGTCTAAGATGAATGAGATCCATTATCTTGGATGGTGACTTTCCATGTGGGAATGACAGGAGCACATTTTCTTGGCGCTGCTGTTTTGAATGGAGACGTCCCTTTTTCTCAGCTCTTGCAGCTCGGCTCTGCGGCCTACCTAAAGCTGACACGCCGAAGTTGAAGTCTTGGTGGCTTTCCACTTTTGCCAAAAGAGATTTCGGAGCGCATCGTCTTTGTATGTATCTCTTACGCAAGTTTTGTTTGGACACAACAAACACTCCAGCGGCTATAATACAAATCCTGCATCGCAACCTTGTGACAGTCTCGCGTGGAGAGATGTGTGATGCATGACCTCTAGCACTAGCTAGCAAAGTTAATGAACGGAAAGCTAGCAGCCATCGTAGCTTGATTGCACCTGACCGAGCTTGGGCTTGCCCTGCTGCAAGCAAGTCACCTGTGGGACTGTGGGTGAGAAAATCTCGCCGTAAGAATTCCAGCAAAAGGCTGGAATGTCGTCGTAGCCCCTGGCGGAGAGGAGCTCGACGTTGGCCACCACGATGCCGACGCAGGGGACGCTGTCGCTGCATGCAAAGTGGATGTTGCTCTTCTGCGTGTAGGTGCCCCGGATGTTCTTGTAGGAAACGTCCGAGATGGAGACCCCGGATGTCTGGTTGTGGCAGCTCCGGCCGTCGCAGTAGAACTGGTCGATGACGATCGGATTGCTCACGTTGAGCACGGCGATGTTGTGGAAATGGACGCTGCTCACGGAGCCAGACCCGCCCTGGTTGCACGAGCATTTGTGTATGACAAGGAACCGAAACAAGAAACGAGAGAACCTGCCAGGTCTTGATGCGGACTCCGTTCTGGGAGGTGTGAACTACAACGTCGTGGACGGAGACGTCGGATACACAGGCCTTGGTTCCTCCTCGTCCCAGCCCACCAATGCTGGACAAGAGAGCGCGAGTGTGTGAGAAAAACTTGTGTGTCTACAAGGTACCTTATGCCGTGGCCCGGACCACACATCATGTCGAATATCTCAATGTTGGAGCAGCCAGTTTGGATGGAAACGCAGTCGTCTCCTGCACAACACAATCTCGAGCTGTCAAAAACTTAAACTCTTTCTCCTCGACCGTTTGCTTACCAGTTGACACCCGGGAGCTCCGCACGGCCGCGTATCGTGTGTCCTGCAGGTGAATCCCATCGGTGTTGGGGCTGGTGTAGGGAGAAGAGATGGTCACATTGTTGACGACGACACCTTGGCAGCTGTCGAACTTGAGATGCGTTTGGGGGCTGTTGACAATGGCCAAGTGCTGCACAACCACGTTGCTGCTGCCAAAGAAGCGTACAGCCTGCGCAAGGGCAGGGGACTCACATTATCACGCAGTCCGAGCGTAAGATCTGAAAGAATATGTATGTAGTTGTTGGAACTAACTTACAGTTGGGATATCACAGGATTTGGATGTCTTGTGACCCTGCGAAATCAAGTTGCAAGTTCCATTTGCCAGGCGTCAGAGAACTTATTTCTAGTCCCTTACCTTTGCCTTGCAAGAAGAATTCCACCACGCAGGGCCATTTCCATTTATCGCGCCAGTGCAGCTCCCCTGGAGGAGTAATCCGTGAACTCTCGCAAACTCGATCCATTGGAGCAAGCTCGTTCCGTTCCAGGCCTTGGCGCTAGTTGGAGCGACGATGGTGCCATCCACCTGAGAGAGGGAGAGAGAGAGAGAGAGAGAGAGAGAGAGAGCCTTGTAAGAGACAACACTCTGATTGTAGGGATTTCAAAACAAACAGACCTGAAAGACGAGATTGTTTTGGCATGGCCCCGAGAAGACAAGCGGCTTCACCAAGAACACAAAATTCGCAGGAACTTCAACCATGGAGGATTCCACCTTGCATGCTTGGTTCCAAGCTGCTAGGAACGCCTGAGGCCAGACAATGTGAGGAAACCGAGAAAGAAGACGAAGAAAAGCCTGCCGCTTACGTGCGTATCATCGGTGACTCCATCTCCTTTAGCTCCAAAAGAGAGGACGTCGTAGATGTTGGTGCTGTAGTAGCCATATCCTCCATTGCTTGGCTCAGGTGCTGCTGCTGGACCTCCTCCATCTCCTCCGCTTTTGTGCCCGATTGTTGAGCTCGATCCTCCTCCTCCTCCTCCTCCAGCATACTTGGAGCGACCACTTGATCTTGCATCGACCACAAGGAACGCCACCACTAGTGTGACAAGCCTCCGAAGGGCCATTGTCATTCCTTCTCTCTCTCCCTGTCTGAGAAGGAAAGACAAGCGTATCAGAGAGCTCTGTATTTATACTTACACATCCGCTGGAACACAGGCCCGTGACAAGCTGCAGCGCTGTTCACTGTTCCAGTATTTAACGTCGAAACTTGCGGAAGAGAGAAAAAGTATTCTTTTTCTTCTTTCTTTTCTGTGTTTTACTTCCCCAGAGTACCGTCACATGATACCACAGTATTCCCTTTCACAAGCAATTCACCTTTGCTCTTCAGTACAACAGTCTGCTTCTCGTCTGTTAGATGTAAGGACCAAGGTTACCATCCCAAAATTTCCCTAGCGAGAAAAATCACCGTTGTCCAAGAGAATGTAAGCTCTACAGTCACGACAATCAATTTCGACCCCAAAACCGTCCTCCAATTTTCATGCTGAGTAGTAAACTCGAGGTTTAGTGCCACCGTGATTTGCTTTCCATAAATCTCGAGCACGGTGTCACACTCCAATCCCAGGTCAAATTGACTTTGATGGAAACTCTCTGCAAATCCAGTGCTACAATGATTCTTTTGCCAGAGAGGGGCCCTGCCCAGACCTGTTTCAAGGATTTAAATCAGCTCAACACTCGAAGGAGTTTTCCCAGCAAACTCAGATGTTTAAATGGGAACGATAATCCGTTGCCAACCTGAAGCATATCAGGATCCAGAGACCAGCTCTAAAATGTCAATACAAGAGGCATTCTGCCAGTATGGAGGATTTCTTTCTTATCTTCCATCTGTGTAAAGAGAGACAGAGGTTGTTCACCGTTGGCATCGGCCAAAAGCTTAATTCCCAGAAGAGGAAAAGCTTCAAATACCCTTCCCATCTGTCCTCAGGAGTTGGTATATTTTTCCTGCCCACAATGCGCAGGGCATTCCCTGCTTTCAGATACAACCACTAAAATGTACTCACCATTTGCAACCGGTGGTTCTCCCTCTTTTATTGGGACATTCTAGCTACAAGCAACCGCGGAACACGGGGGGTCAAGCACACCTGAGTGAAGGACCTCAGGGTTAGATAGACACTTGAAAGGACACTTGAACGTAATTTTGGGCTCCTGTGTACTAGCTTGCATTCTCTTGGCTTCTACTATCACCTGCTGACAAAGAGCAAGATCACTCACTCACATCGAAGTTTTGACCTTCAGTGACGCTACTCTGGTCTTTACGGAGTCCGCTTCTTCCTTTGCCACTTTGCGTTGTCTTCTCACCTGCATTCATCACTCGACACAAGTCATTTGTCGTTGAAACAATCTTGTCCGGAGATTCCCATCTGCATTCGCGGTACCCTAGTATTCTTTTATGGCGGATGGAGAAGCGAGAGCAAGGTTCTCGGGAGCTGTGGAAACCATTGGAAGTATGAGAGGGTGGTCCACTCGTTGAGCACATCCCAGTACTCGTGCCATTGCACGAGGTTTGATGCTCACAAAAGCTCTGCTCTAGCTTTCTCTATGTTGCTCCTTGGCTAGATTCATCTCGTTGCTCGGTGATGTTGTTAGGGTTTGGGTTCCAATTCTGACTGACAAGGCTCCGACCTGACTGGGTCGTATAATCTCTATCTTGGTGCTGCTTTTGATGGTTGTCGAAGTCCTTATGGTCCTCTCCTGCAGCAAGGCGGTCTGCTCGGCCGATCGTTCTATGTCCAATACATGTTTTGTCAAAATCCAAGAAAGAAGAATGAGCGCACACTAGGAAGAGTTTAGACAGAGATCAAGTAGATATAAAGATTATGGATGATCTGATTGCAAGCGTACAAAGGCAAATCGAAGCAGTAAAGATTCACGGAGTGAATTGGCCACAATTTGCGCTATTACGTTGAAGAAGTCTGCAGCTATAAGTCTCTACTGAAAGCTACAAAACACAAATTATGCACGGTTGATTCACATGCATGAATATCATTACAAGGCTGATAAACAGTGCTTCCTAAGATTGAGGTCAAGTTGCAAGGCAAGATCATGGAGTTTTTAAAAGTCGAATGGCAGTAGCTGCTGAGATAAGGCGCAATTTGGCTACTTTGGAGGAGTGCCAATCAGACTCATGTACCTCAGATCAGCCACAATTATGATGCTGGACATGCAAATTGAGCAGCTTAAATCTCAGCTTGAGGTTGCCTAAAGGATTCAGATCTCAGAAGCAATATGATGTGCTGGACTGCCAACATGGTCGAATGCGTGCTCAATTGAAGATTCAGCCCAAGATGCTAGCTTCTCTCTAGACAGTGCTGCTATACAACAAGTCTGGTAACCCCATCAGCATCACACCGCATATGCTAGAAGACGACATGATCAAGAAGGGTACCATTCTGATTCGAGAATGCCCTCTATGAACAATATTGCAGTGGCCAGCTGTACGTGCACATCCCATTTCGGCATGCGAGCTGGTTGCAGGCCACCTTGAGCAATTGAATGGCTCACAGGACTCGTCTTAGCACACTACAGGTGTTATCACGACAGCTTCAGGTATGTACTTCGTTTTTACTAACTCTAGTAGCATGAAAGCTCTTCACATGGTAGATTGCACTTAGATTTACAAGCTTCAAACCTATGTGAGGAAGCCAGTCATCTATTTTTTCTCATAGGGACTCAGTGAAGACACCCCAGGGAATATCTAAGAGTTTGCTCTAAAATAGAACCGCTGCCCACAGTGAGGACAGGGTATGCTCATAGTGGCTCGTTCTCTTGCTTCTCGTCGCATCCGAAGTCGCTCGTTCACACGATCAAGGGCGCTTCGCCGAGGACCTCTTCATCGAGGCATCCTTTTTCCTTTATTCTCTTCTTCACTTCCTCACACATACAATTGATCCCCTGTTTTTTCCCCCTTAAGTGTCCCCAATGGTCGTGACCCTAATACTGATGTGGCGGCAAATGGAATATTCCCTCAGTTCTACATCACCCCCCACCTATTGGGCTCCGTCCCGGAGCACACAGCTCCATGGCAGCTTCATCTCGCTCATGGTACTTGCGCAGGCAAGCTCCATTAACACGAGTAGGTAACAAGTTCCCACTAAGATCTTCAAGCTGGACCGAGCCATTGGTAAAAACTTAAACGATGCGATATGGGCCAAGCCAGCGAATAGTTTCCCAGGCTTTTCCAGTGCTTGCTATCGTAAAGGAGAACCTGATCACCAGCAGAAAAATTTTTAGCACGCAAATGACGATCGTACCAGACTTTGCGGCGCTTCTGAAGTGCTTCGCGAGCTTGGAAAGCGAGAAGTCGACGCTCGTCGAGTTGGAGAAGTGTGTCCAGTCGAGCTTGAAGAGTGTTGTCCCAGTCCAAGTTGTGCTCGACAGCCATAAGGAGAGATGGAATCTCAAGCTCGAGTGGTAGGATGGCTTCTTGTCCATAAACAAGCTGGAACGGTGAAGCTTTGGTGGTGACCTTGTAAGCAACGCGGTATGCCTCCAACAAGCGTTGATCCCAATCTGTGCGAGAAGCACTGGCAAGCTTCGTGATAATGTCGCACAGTATCTTATTGGTGCGCTCCACCTGTCCGTTAGCACGAGGGTGATAGGGAGTGGACTTACGATGAGCGATGCCATACTTCTCCACCAAGGTCGCGATCACTTGATTGATAAAGTGAGTACCTCTATCGCTCACCAGCTCCAAAGGGCAGCCAAATCTCGTGATGATGTTCTTGTAAAGAAAAGTCGCAACCTTGGCAGCTGTGTCTTCCGTGAGAGCTTCTGCCTCGGCCCACTTCGTGACATACAATGCTTAATTCTTTTCCAAGGAACTTTGCTATTGCTCCTTGAGTAGCTTGGTGTTGGATTAGTTTTGAATTTGGTCAGAAAGAGAGTGGTATGAACTTGTTTGTGTTGTGAACAAAAAGTTAGTGGTGTTGGGTGTTGTAATATCTATTGGTGAGATGTGGCATTTATGTAGCATTTTGTTGAATTGATACTCACTTAAACCTTTGAAGTAGTGACATTAGCATTGCTCGTGGTGTTGCTTGATTGATGATCAAGTCATTATGATTTTTATATCATATCTATGTGATAATGAGCAATGTGTTTACGAAGTTGCTTAGTTCAACAATGATGAACCTCAAAATGGTTGATGGTAAAGCTAGTCTACTTGCACGAAGTAACATTGTAGTAGCTTTGATTGGATTCTCAATAATGGTCCATTGTGCTAAGCTCAAGTTAGTTTTTTGTTCCTTAAGGGTTTGCTTATTAGGTACTGAAATAGGTTGTAACATTCATTTGCTATAACTCAGCGGTTTATCCGTTAACACTTGGAGTAGATTGTCAGATGGAGAAGGTGTATAGTTGAGGCATTGACATTACTAACACTTGTGTTAGTGGAGGTGGCATTGTTGTTTCGAGTGATGAGGAATTTTCCTTGGAACTTGATTTTTCATGTCATTTTTTGTGTTAGTGTTTTGGCTTCATATTGGATCTTGAAAATGATTGAAGAAGAGTGTTGGTGCAATGTGGATGTTTGAAGATATGGTCTTTGTAATCAAGCTTTAAATGTTCATTTTGCATTTTACGGATGTTAGTGTTAGATGTTGGAAATATAGGCATGATGTTCAAGGTTTAAGCATACTATGGGTTATGAGAATTTGTGTTAAAAGTGAACCTATGTGAAATTGTAAATAGGAGGAAGTTAGTTGAGTCTTGAAAGTTTGCATTCCTAGACTGAGAGTCATTCTTTCTCTAAGATGTTCTATGATTCGTATGTCTGCTTCATCCTTCACTCCGCCCAATGAAATGCGGATAAAAAGCCTTCCCAAAGCTCCAGCAATTGAAGACGCCAAGGATGTTTTTCCTACACCCGGAGGACCTACGAAGCAGAGGACAGGGCCGCTCGCATCGGGCTTTAACTGTAAAAAATATTAGTTAGAAAGGAAAGAAGATTGGATTGAAGAAAGCTTACATACTTTTCGTACAGCCAAATACTCAATAATCCGCTTCTTGATTTTTCCCAGCCCATAATGCTCGCTATCCAACCGTTCCTTTGCTGCAACAAGACCTAGATCACGTTCTTCGCTACTTATCTGCCATGGTAATTCAGCAAGGAGTTCCAAATAAGCTCTTGAGCATCCATAACCTGGCTGTTGAGGCTGCAGTTTCCTCAACCTCCTATGAAATGGCAAGCAGCAAGATTTCAGCTGAAATAGACACACAATTATATCTTACCTCAGCTCTCTCTGTGTGTGCTTCCATACGTTTGCCGGCATTCCCACATTCTGCATCTTTTTCTCCAAAGCAACCACATCATCTTCGTCCTCATCGTTATCACCAAGCTCCTCTTTGATCGCTTTCATCTGTAAAGCGGCATGAGGGACAAAGCGAACTTGCGGATCATAAGAAATACAGTACCTGTTGACGTAAAAGAAACTCTTTTTGAGACTTCGAGAGATTTCCTTCCACTTTCTGGGATATCTTTTCGGCTACCTTGATTGTCTAGAGACAGTACACGAGTTTAAATTGGATGCTTAACTCGAAAGTCAGCACGAACCTGAAGATGGCGTGTTATGATTTCAGTCGCTTTGACAAGTCGCTGTTTTATGTCGACGGCGTCTAGCATAGCTAGCCGGTCTTCAAAGTTCTCAAAATTTGCAACAAAGATGTCCGCAAGCCTGTGGGCAGAGGTTGTCTCGAGTAATATTTTCGTGCGGCCCACAGTTCTTTGCTTCTACGACGTCAAACAATCAGCAACTCGAGAACATGTACCGATAGAATACCTGCTCCAAAGCAGAGATCAATTCGCTAGCAACAACTTTGAACTGTCGTACCTCTGGATCTTTTTCCGCCTGCTCCATCTCTACAAGAAAAAAACCAAAGCAGTAAAACAGCTGCGCCTCATCAGCTACCTGCTTTTGTCATATCGAGCTGACCAATGCGAGCTGTGTTGTATTATCCCCGAGCATTCATGTCCTTGAGACTGAACCTACACCAGCCTTCTAAAACGACGGTGTACGTAACCCGACCACTTGGTTTTTCCATGCCACGAGAGAGATGCAAAGCTCGGGCTGCTACACCCCTACAAAAATTCTTACGTGACCCATCAGGAAACATTCTGGAATTCTTACCGGGGATGCCATTGCACGAGCTCTTGATTTTGCTTTCCCAGGCCTTTCCTTGCCTTGAGTCGGGGGAGGCTGCTGCTGCTTGGCGGCGGAGGCGGAGGCGGAGACGCCGGATCGGACTGCTGCAAATCCCTGACAGGCAAAACTCCAATCAATCCCCTGTCTTCCTTCTGCCACAGCTCCTGCTCGACCAGCCTAACGCTGGGAATAAAACGATCAAACCGCCCGCATTTTAGCTCCCAAATTCTACGCGATGGCCTAAGAAGCGCTTACTTGGTCGGCGACGTGCATCGGATGCGCACCACAGCTCCCGGGAGCAGGACTCGATTCCTAAACAGCATGATCGACAGGCGCGGAGGAAGCTCGGCGACATCACCAGGCGCTCCAGGCATCGCCTCTTGCCTCCTCTCTCGCTCTCGCTCCCAGAAACAAAGCCCTAGAAGCAAGGAAGGAAGAAATATAAAATCACCTCACAGTGCCAGTGAAAACGCAGGCATTGTCTCGAGGAAGCTATGTCCGCTAAAGGTTAACAAGTGGATGAGGATGATACTAAAATACTAGACGTGACAGTGCCCACCATGCCATGTTGGAGGCTAGATCTATTGGAGCAAAATTTTTAGAATGGAGTGGAGTCTCAGAACGTTGAAAATTTTGCCCTGTGAGGGCCAAGTGTGGGCCAAGTGTACAACTATGATACCATATATTAATATTAGTGTAATAGGAGTTTAGTAGCCGTTGGATTGGTTTTAATTTGGATTATTCGCTCCTGTATATAAACTTGGGTTTTTGGGAATGGTAGCATTGACGGCATGTGGTACAACTATTCTTGGTCTTGGTATCAATCCTCGCATTCGGCCAGAGTTCTTTCATGAGAATCCTGGGGATGATGTGTACCATTGGTTCGATCACTTCATAGTGATTGCCACATATCATTCTTGGGATGATAATCAACATTTGCATGAATTTCCCACGTGTATCAAAGGGATGGCATTGTAGTGGTACAATGGATTGAGCGCGGCCACTTGTGGGGATTGGAGTGTTCTTCCGGATATCTTCAAACACGCCTTTGGACATGTCGACGATTGTGATGATGCCTTCCAACAATTGCATCGTCTTCGCCAAGGGCCATCTAAGTCGGTGATGCAATTTGGCATTCGTTTCCGAAGTCTTTTGCTTCATGCGGAGCCCAATATGTCAGAGCAAATCAAACTAGGAATGTTGTGGCTAGCACGTTGTCAAGATCTTGTCGGACTTATGCATGCACTTGCTCCAGCCACCCTTGACGATGTTTTTTGTTTGGCACAACATTATGAAATATCGCCTCTTCCACTTCTTGCTAGATGTCCTTCTGTTCCACTTCCTATAGGAATGGTCCTGTTCCAATAGAGGTTAATGTTGTTGTTGCTCGAGTCCAAGGACAAGGACGAGGACGTGGTCATGGCCATGACATTCATTGTTGGGCATGTGATGAAGTTGGTCACACTTATCAGTATTGTCGGTGTTTTCCAGATTGGCGACCTCCATTTCTTGGGTGGAGACCTTGGCATCAACAATGTCCTGTTGGTGTTACTATAGTAGAAGGTCTGGACATCGAGATATATCTAGGAAACAAGAAGTCACGTGAGTAACAGAGGGACCTTGCGCGAATAAATCAGTGACCCTTCCATATTTCTTTCAAGAGTATCATCATGGGGTTCACTCGGTATTAGTTCATTTAATATTTACTTTCCAAACTCATTTTTATAACAAGAGGTCTCCTATTATTCTCTTCGTGTTGGTTGATACAGATTCAAGTTGATCTTTTATTGCTCGACTTGTTGTTCACACGTTGCCGTCTACACTTGCATCGTGTGGTGGAACTAGTTTCATTCTTTATGGCAATAGCCATACACATACATGTGCACGGGATGAGGCAGACTTGGTTGTGCGTATGGGCAATTTCGAGCATAGGTTGTAGTCATTGCGGGTGGTGTCGAGTTAAGCTTTTAACTTAATCCTTAGTATGGATTAGTTGCAGCGCAATCATGCCAAATGTGACTTTGAGGCTTCTCCCCCTTATCTCATACTTCCTTATATTTTATTTATTCCTCTCACTTCAGTACCTCTTTGTCCCTCTACTTTTACCTCTGCTTCCATTACTTTTGTCCCCCCACTATTTCCTCATATATTTCCATCTTGTTTTGCTCTCCCTTTTCTGATACCTCCGACAATCTTTATGCTGCAGTAGTTGACCAGCTTATGGGAGGAGTATTCTGATCTCTTTCAATTTGACTTATCATCTGGGGCCAAGATTGCCAGACGTCATCCAATTCCAACCGGGGATACTCGTCTAATCAAGGTTTTTGTTCATCGTCGGTCACCTAAAGAGATCAAGATTTTACATGCAAATGTCAAGGAGATGTTGGAGAAGGGTGTTATTCGGAAGTTGCGGAATCCTTGGGCATGTGAACCTCATATTGTGACGAAGTTTAATGGGAGTATTCATTTCTGCATCGACTATCGTTCGTTAAACGAAGTGACAATCCCAAATGTACACCCTCTTCCTCACACTACTGATCTCTTGGATTGTCTAGGGCGAAGTCATTGGTTCACCAAGCTAAATCTTGCTTCTAGGTACTGGCAAGTACCGATGGCCGAAGAAAATATTCCTAAGACAACTTTTCATACACTATTGGTTTGTACAAGTTCTTGGTGATACCGTTTGGTTTGAACAATACTTTAATAACTTTCTAGCGAATGATAGACGAGGTTCTTTGCAATATGCCAAAGGTGATTGCTGACTTCATTGATGATGTCTTAATCCACTCGGAGGGGATATGGGAGGAGCATGTTTGTGATGTTTTTAAAGTATTGGATTAGCTACGGGACGTTGGTTTGAAGTTAAAGCGGTCAAAGTGCATGTTTGGATCCAAGGACATGACTTATCTTGAGTACCGTATTTTTTGTGAGGGTTTCCAAGTTGATCCTGACAAACTTGTGGCTGTTCTAAAGTCCCTTACTCCGAAGTGTATGAATGATGTGTAGCAATTCCTAGGCAAGGTGTAATATCTCGATCATTTTGTGGATCATCATTTTAATCACACTGCACTGTTGTGAGCGTTGCTAAAGTCATCAACATCATCTTTCATCTGGTTTTCAGATTGTGAGAGGGCATTTGTGGATCTCAAAGAGCTCTTGACGACTCCTCCGGTTTTGGCATATCCTGACTACACTCAACCTTTTATTTTGTGCATGGATGTTTCTGATATTAGTCTTGGAGGTGTGTTGATGCAAATGAGCCCAAGTGTTGGTCAACGCCATTCCATTACGTATATAAGCCGTACATTACAACTAGCGAAAGTGAACTACTCCATGACAGAGAAGGGGTAACATGATCACCTTCAAGTAACATTTGAGAACCATGTAGATATACATGAAGTTTCTCGAAACCCCAGACTACTGCTAAACACTACTTCATTATTAAAGCAAAAAAACCTAGTTGGTCGTACTACTCAGTGGGTTTTGAAGCTTCAGATATATGATTTTGATGTTGTTTATCACCCTGGGAGTTTTATGGCCGATGCTAATGCCCTTTCTCGAGCTCCTCTTCGTTTTCCACTCTCTTCTCATATTTCTGACGAGCCTGTTATTCTAGCATCTGTGGATTTTCTAGACAAGGATTCTGTATTGCTATACTTAACATTCAATGTTCACAAGGTGCAGAGCAAGATCTACCTTCTCTTGAGGAGGTTTGCGAGGCTTAAAAGCTTGAGCTATGGATTTGAAAGCTTCGAGATGGGTTTGAGAATTCTGCATCACTTGCTAATGACCTACCATTCTGGCATTTACATTCTCAGTATCACCTTGAAGATGGCCTTCTTTATTTTGTGGGGACAAATCCTAATGATCCTTTACGGCTGGTGGTGCCTTCTGTCGTTATTCCACGGTTTCTCCATGTTTACCATAATTCTCCTATTGTAGGTGGGTATATAGGACATCATTGTGTGATCGAGAAACTACGCAGGTCTTTCTATTGGCCAGAGATGCGACGAGATATTATCCAGTATGTGCATAGTTGCGTTTAGTGCCAAACTCGTAATACTCCCCCTCGTGCTGCGGAAGGATGGTTAGAGTCAATTGCAGTTTCCTGTCTGTTTGAGTTGGTGACATTTGATTTTATGGGATCTCTTCCATGATCAACTGTTGGCAATAAGTATGTTATTATTGGTTCTGACTACTTGAATCGTTGGGTGGAAGTTGGTGCTCTTGCTAATACCTCTGCAATTACTATTGGATACTTCCTTTTAAATCAAATGGTGTTCCAGCATTCTTGTCTAGAGCAAATTCTTTCGGACAATGGTTCCTCATTTATGGCTGAGGCATTTCATGTTTTGACATTTCAGTTGGGGATATGCCACACTTTCACAAATGTTTATTATTCACAATCAAATGGTTTGGTGGAATGGCTTGTTCCGACGTTCAAAAGGATGATCGCGAAGTATGTGAACTTTCAACATTCGGATTGGGATGGTTATTTGCTATCTCTTCGGTATGCATATGCCACAAGGGTGTAGAGTTCTGTTGGTGCTTCACCATATAAACTTTTATATAGTCATGATCCAATATTACCAATGGAGTTGGGTTTACCTTCACGATTGCCATAAGCTGCCGATGCTAGGTCGTGGGATTAGTATTTGATGAGCATTCTTTGATTGGTCCAAGTAGAGTTTACTGAACCCTTAAGCTACGTACAAGTGGGACAACAACAATACTACAACTCCCATCATCATCCACCTACGAAGTACAAAGTGGATGACTTAGTATTAGTCCGTTTTCCCAATCTTACGGTATGTGGTTTATCTAAAGGGTTCCTTACTCAGTGGAAAGAACCGTATTAAGTGTTGTAGCAAATTATACCATAAGTTTATGAAGTTTAGCATAACGTTCAGCAAGCCAATCCTCCAAAGATTGTGCGTGTGTAGCAGTTGAAATGCTTCATACCAAAGGATCATGAACAATTAATACCACCTATAGATCCGTCGATGCCTCCTCCTGATGTTCTTCCTGATCCCGGCCCATCTACAAGAGAACTCTAATGGTCTTTCATTATTCCAAGAGGAGGGGATGATGTGAGGGCCAAGTGTATGGCTACAATATTGTATATTAATATTAGCGTAGTGAGATTTTGGTAGCTGTTGGATTGGTTTCAATCTGAACCACTCACTCCTATATATAAACTAAAGTTTTTAAGTTAATTAATATACACAATTTCTATATTCTAAGCACTCACAACTTGGGCATTTAAAAGCCTAGGAGTGAGCTCCCATCGACAAAATGTTGGAACAAAAGCAACGCTTGCTCAGGTTTGTCAAAGGGAACCATATGTCCAGTGCCTCTCACTGTGACAAGCATTAGCCCTGCGTATTTCTCACTCCAGCCACCGACCTGGAAGAAGATCTAGCTATGATCAAACGAAACAAGGAAATAGAACAAGTTTGTATTTTAGTACCTGATCTTGGAACTTCCAAGGATACCACTTCTGCGTGATGGTGAGATTGAGCTTCTTGATCCACGCTTTCATCCCGATCGTGGAGACAACACCATCGACATCGCCACTACATGCGAAAGGGAAAACTGCGCTCTTGTCATGAAAGTAAACGTCAAAATTGTACCTGTAAATCCAGATCTTGAGACCCTCTTTCAGTAGCGAGCGATACAGTGGAAGCATTGAATTCGTGATCTCCTTTATCGGATAGTTTTCATTCGCTGCTCGACTGTATCACAACATAGATCGCATGTGAACCAAGTTCGAGAGAGAGAAAAGAAAAAAGGTTTTACCTGCAAAATGACCACTTCCCAGGCATGAATTCTACGTGTAAAGCGGTTTGGACGTCCTTGGAGTTGAGATATGGAGACACTGTGTCAGCGCATGAATTGTAGGCAGCAGCCAGCATCTCAGTGTGCATGAAAGCATTTTCTCGCAGCGTTTGGCTCAAAATCGTCCCGTTGGGATCTTGCTGGTTGCACGCAGGGGCGTAGACGTTGTAGGTGTCAACGTACTGGATGCTGTTGAACATGGTGCTGACTGCGAACCTGCACAGCGGATTGGCATCGCTTGAAAGATCCTTGGCGAAGTCGCAGTTGGCGACGACTTGGTTGTAGATCTCATCGGAGACTAGCGAATGACTGTGGAAGAAATCGGTGTTGCCTTTGTTGTCAGAGTATGTGTCCGACCAGGGATTACCAAGCTGCGCGTCAAACACCAGATGAGTAGAAACGTTTTGGACGAGCAAAACCTTACAGCAAATCCTTTGAAGTTAATGAAAGCTCTGGCCTTCTTCTTGTTGTAGTCGAGGATTTTTGCAGCTAAAGTCGGAACATAATGCCCTGCAAGAACAAATTCATACAGTGAAGAGCTTGAAACACGTTGTTTTTACCAGCGTAGCTTTCACCGAGGAGGTAAAAATCGTTCTTTGAATACTCTGGAAAGCGTTTGATCCACTCCAGGATGAACACAAGAACATCCGATGCTGCAGGCAAATCGGTATATCAATCAATTCTTTGCAATATATTCTATACCCATAATATCATCACTGTATTGATTATAATCCGCGGTTGTGTTGGAGTACGAGAATCCAACGCCATGGGGAGCCTCGAGGAATATAAGGTTGACCACTGCTCGAAAGCAAAGCTAGCTCTTAGCCCTGAAGACGATAAAAACAACCTTGATTCCATGCGTATGGATTGAGAACAAGCCCCGAGCCTGCTTCATTTGTTCTAAAAGGTCCCAATTCTCCCAAGGCTCCAGCTCCGACCGAAGAACATCCTGGGCCTGAAAAGCATCCGAGATCCTATAAAGCTTTGAGCTCTGAAGAACAAAACTTACCTCCGTTCATCCAGATCGCTAGAGGCAGCTGTAGCGAACTGTTTTGGTGATCAGCCTCATAGAACCAGTAGAAAAGTGCCTTCCCTGCGGTTGGATTCACGGTCACTTGGCCAGCATACTGATTGAAGTTAACTTGAGGTTGTCCAGGAAGCTTGGAAACAAGATGAGACTGATCCGCTGCTAGAGCTGTAAGGAATGAACTAAGTAGAATAAAAAGGCCATCGGTGTCGAAACTCGCAGAAAATGCGAGAGATAAATATCTCCAGTGGCAACAATAATAGAATTTCGAAATTATCATATCTTGTACGTAGAAATGGACCACTCCGAAAACTCCATCAGCTGACCACCAGCCGTCCCTGTTACGCTAAAGTGAAAACTCCAAAGACAAGCTGATTAGAACGAATAGTTTTCGCGAACCTTGAACGCGTAGCTATTCCTTGTTTGTTTGTGTTAGTTTTCTTTCTCTCTTTCCTATTGTTCATGGGAAGCTGGGCAACGCTTCTCCTGCCAAGAAGCTCTTGAAAACTTGAAGAGCATGTTGCGGCTTTGTGGCAGGCACCATGTGTCCAGCGCCTCTGACTGTGGTAAATGTCATTCCCTTGTAGACTTGTGTCCAGCCTCCAACCTGTGTCGGAGATTCGCCGTCGGGATGCTATCTAAACTATTGAAGAATAAGTACCTGCTTGTTGAAGTCCCATGCGTACCACGGTATTCGAACCTCCTGGCATGGATGAAAACTGGTCAATGGTTCTTCTCAAACAAATCAATCAAACTTTAGCATCTTGCAAATCCTTGGCCCGCTTTCAAACGGCGTAAGTAGAGATAGTTTTTGAATCACCATAAGGTGGCAGTGCGCAAAAAGAAAAACGATTTCTTCATGGAATCTCCAGCAAGCGTGTCGTGGGCTTGAGACTTCCGCCTCCTAGAAGCTTGCAGTACAAGAGGACGACCGAGGCTGGAACCATGGGTCTCGTTGACATGGGAGTGATGCCAATCTATGATACCAAGGAACAAGAAAATAACCCAAGGAAAAAAGAAAACACAAGCCCCTTGCCTACGCATCCAGTTACCCGCACTTGAATGCGGGGAGTGCTCTTTGTGTGCTGAAAAGTCTTTGTGTTGCAAACAGGGTGTTGCACGGCATGAAGAAAAGTCACCAAGCACGCGAAAAAGAAATATTACAAAAGCAAAGAAAGACTGCATTTGCATGCCTTGAGTTTTCTTTCTCGAGCAAAGTCGCTAGTCCCCCTCCATGGAGATCTCTTTCGTATTCTTGTTGATCGTGATGGCACAATCTTTGCTGCAGGTGGAATCCAACTGTCAGGTAGTCCAACAAAGAGCAAAACAAAGGAAAATAAGCTTGCCTTGACATTTTTTTTCCAGACGGGCGAATGGATCAGCCACGGAGGAGATCTCAAGAATTGTCGCTTTGCAGAAGATGAGCACTTGATCAGCGTCTGGAGGGCGCCTCACTAAGAGAAAAGTGGAGCTTTGACGCCGGCGCGGACATTTCGGCCACACCGGTGATTTACGACTGTGTTGTCTACTTCCCATTGTGGAACGGGCTTGTCTTCGCAGTTACCATCCACGGAGAACTTCTCTGGAGCACGAACTTGACAGAAATCACGGGAGTTGCCACTTTGTCGCGGGCGATACCGGCTGTGACCGAAGAGCTCTTGCTGTATGGTTTGCTCGGTCCCGCTAGAGGTGTTGCTTTACACCGTAAGAATGGAAGAATGGTGTGGATGTCAGAAGATCTGGATGAAACGCCCCTGGCAAGGATCACCATGTCAGGAACAGCATACGACGGGTAAGCAATCTTCATTTCTTTTCTTTTTTTTCTGCTCTTGAGAACCTATCATACTGGCAGAGCTTTCTACGTTGGTATGTCTTCGCTCCAAGAGCTTGTAAAGGCAGCCTGTTGCACATTCCAAGGAAGCTTTCAGAAACTCGACTTCAAAACTGGAAAACGAATATGGAGAACTTACATGGCTCCTGAAAATTCCAGTTCTATGGCGTTACACTTTGGGGAAGCAGTCCTTCCATCGATCCCAAGCGAGGACTCGCCTTCATTGGCACTGGAAACCTCTACCAGATCCCGAGCGACGTCCAGGACTGCCTCAACAGAAATGCCAACTCGAGCGACTACTATCCTCGCGGCGTTTGTGACGACGCCGTTGTAGCCGTGAACATGCCCGACGGTGAGATACGCTGGTGTAACAGGCTCGGAGGAAACGACGTATGGAGGCTTGCTTGTGACACAAATCCACCACCAGCAAACTGTCCACCTGAGCCTGGCCCGGACTACAACCTGGGAGAGTCACCGATGCTCCTCACGATCCCAAGCCGTTTCTCCAAGAACAAGTTCCAAGAATTGTCGTCACCGGTCAGAAGAGCGGCATTGTTTGGGCTCACGATCGAGACGACGGCAGCCTTGTCTGCCTTTCTAGAAAAGCATAATAGCCACTTTTCTACACCAACCCTAGACTCTATATAACTCAATTACTTTAGCCCCAAAAGTTAGTATCCTTTTCGGGTTGCATCTTACAAACTACTTACTAAGGTTTAAATTAACCGTAGTCAACTCTTTCACTAGTTTGTACTGGCTTATGAAAACAGAATGGTTTTTGAGTAAAGTGACCGACTGATTGGAAAAGGCTTAAGAAAATTTGTGGAAAATTTTCTAACCCTTGTGCCTTTCTTTGGTAGCATTATACTTAGTGGCAAGTTGCACCTTGCATTTTGTTAAACTCTATGAGAGTAGTGAGCTCTCACTAATCTTGATTTGGTCTTGATAGCTTTGCACTTTAGCTAAGGATAGTGATGTTAAATTTAGTTATTTGAAGTTGAGATGTTGGTACCTATATTATAGCTTTGTCTATGAGGAGGTTGTGTACTAATATAAGTTTATCTCATGGTCTTCATTTTAGTTTTGACTGAGTGTGAATCATGCATAACTAGCCTCTTCAAAGCATACTCAGAGCTATTGGCTAAACATGTTAGTGAGCTGATTGCGGTTGAGTTAGATTCGAGTAGTCATTTAGTTCATGCTTGTCCATGAACTTTTATCTCGTACCTGGGGTATTACGTTTATATTGGACAAATGTATAACTCGATAGCTGTCACGAATGTGACTTCGGGTATCGAAAGTTACCTGTCGACTAGTCCTTACGGACACTCTTACCTTACTGCCACGATGGCAGGAGGTCGGTATTGCTGGACCCTTTATCAGCCCCTCTTGTTCAAGTGTTAGTAAATTGAACTTTGCATCTGTACTTGGCCGGATGAGCATAAGGACGGAATTCCTAAGTGTCTATTCAGCCAAGCATACTTGGCCTGGCTTGTTAGTTCTCTTTTGCTCTGTCTTGCACTGGCTTGACAAGAACCCTCGCGTATTGAGATTGGTCCCTCAATATCGTTAGATGATAGCTTACCGTGTCTGCCAAACACCCTCGCTATCATGCCCTTTGTGTTGGTCTCATTTCGGTCCCAAATGCTATTTATGGAAAGTGTCCAGATTTGCTCATTTGGCATATCTACAGAATGTAGAAATCGTCCTGAACACAATGGTGTTCGTCCTGTGTCCAAATTCGCAATCTAAGGACATTCCATATTTAGTAAGTTTCGAGCTTGTCCCAGAGACTAACTCCTGATACTAAGGGAGGCTTGGGGTGAAAGCCCAAAGCGTGTGTTCCTCAAGGGGGGGGGGGGGCTATGGGGGGTTCCAAATGTATAGTAAGGATAGTGGGTAGGTCGGGCATGGCTGACCAACCTAAGGCATAGTTTAGCTCCTGCTTGCGTGCCTGTCCTTGTTCTGCGTCCGGCTTGGGTCTAAGCCCAAGTTCCATTCCATGCTAGTTGGTGGAGTACCCATGTCCTCACGTTAGGCCACCGGTATGCCGAAATAGCGCCAGACTCCGTTTGGCTCCGTTTTGTGTGCTGGTCCTGGCATTGGGATGCTGGTTACTCTAGGACTGTTCCAAGTTGCTCCGGGCCCCTGTCCCTTCACTCCTTGGGCTTTATGCTCGGGAGTTACTCCATGGTTCGGTTCCATCACTCCTTGGCTCCATGCTTGGGAGTTTCACACCGTTCCTTTGTTCAGTGGCCCAAGGCCCTGAACCTTGGGTTCCTATGGACACGTGGCATGTGACACGTGGCATCTGTCACGTGGCACAAAGAGGGTTTAGGTTCCGCTTCGTGGTGTTATCCTATGGTAAATCACCATAGGATAAAGGGTCAAAACCACGTGCGCTACAATAGCATAAGTTTAATGTTCTAATATCTAATATGCAAAGTAAAGAAAATCTATGGTATTATAAGTTCAAGTCCCCTTTTGGAAGTTTTAGTTAGTCAATCTTATTTTATATGTGCTCTTACTAGAAAAGTTTATAAGTAAAAGCAAATGAAAAATAGATTGTAAACTAAGAGAAATACAAAGAAAAAAACACAAGTCATTGGGAGAGGTTAGTTCGTGCGAGAATTGACCTCATCCTACCTCTCTAAAATTCAAAAAAGAAAGATTTTTGAGGCTGAAAAGGCCTAAAGACATAAAAAAGAACACGACAACAACATGGGAGAGGTTGGTTTGCACAAGAACCAAGCTCACCCTTCCCCCTTTAAAATTTAGGAAAAGAAAATTTTTGAGGCCAAGAAGGCCTCAAGAAAGAAAAAAAGAATATATGACAAGAATGCAAGAGAGGTTAGTTTGCGCAAGAATCAACCTTACCTCCCCCTCTAAAATTTTGAATAAGGTGAATAAAGCCTCAATAAAAAAAAAGAATAAAATAAAAATATGAGAGATTTCAATTTATGCAATAACTAACCTTACCCTCCTCCTCTGAAATTCAAGAAAAAATAAGTCTTAAGGCAAATAAGGAATAATAAAATTATAGGAGAGGTTGGTTCACACAAAAGTTGACCTCCCCCTCCCCCTCTGAAATTCAGAGAAAAAGAATTCATAAAGTTCTCAAGATAAATAAAACCTGGAAGATATTGGGTCATATAAGATCGACATTTTCCACCCTCCCAAATTCATGAGAAATGCAATATCAAGTTATTAAAATCTAGAAAAACACATCACAATATCTTTAAAGATGTTCATTCTCATAAGAATTGATATTTCTGTCTCTCCCTATTTTCGAAACTATAAAATTCTTGCCCTTAGCAACAAGAAAAAAAAACCAAGAAAGCTTGCCTTTAGGAAAAACAAAGGTGGGGAAGCATTAACTCATGCATAAACAGATCTTTCCCACCCCTTCAACAAGGAAGAAAAAAAAAACAACAAGGTAGAGATGAGCAAAAAAATGAAAGAGAAAAGAAAATAGAATGCCAAGAGATGTTGGTTTGCATGCAAATTAACATCTCCATCCCTCTCATTGTTCAAGAGAAAACAAAAATCAAGAAAAATAAACCTTTAAAGGAAGAAAGAAGATGAGTGATTTATATGCAAACCAACTTTTCCCAACTTAATTTCTCATCCCACAAAAAAATCTCACTCTCTAAGAAGTTCAAAATGATGGGGAGAAGTTATCAAGCCACTTACCTACTAAAGCATTGATGCTGTGGAATGCCCCTTATTAGTTGCCCAAAACCCTAATGAGCACACTACAACTCATAAGATTTATCAGCAAGTCTCTCTTGTATATTTTGTTAGAATAATTAACTTATCCTTTACAAAGACATAGTTAATTACCTTTGTCCTTTTTTGTTTGTTTCTCCCTAAATTTTTTTTAAGTGCTCAAATAGAGAGAAGATGTAACATATGTGATCATGGGATGAGATTTACATATAGATATATTATCATCGTGGATCCTTAGAACCTTGAGGGATGAATAAAGACCACTAAAAGCTTTATCATTAAGCAATTGTTCTTTTTCCAATTGGCTTAAGAAAAAAGAAATCTGGTGCATTACATGTGGGATCAGAGCAAATGGCATAGTTGTGATTCCCATTGATTAGTGGCTACTTAAAAATATAATATACCCTTAAGTAAAATATATTCCTACCCCCAAATTTGAAATCCTACATATTAAATATTTATGCATATATCCTTCCTCTTGTGGTGCATCCACAGATAAAGGTATCCAACATGGTCAACTAGAAGTTTTACAAAGGAAATTTAAATTGAATAAATGAAGGTTCTAGCATGCTTTAAAATATTTAAATACATAAATATCTAAGTTAAAAGTTTCTATAAGATTGAATTATTTAAAAAAGACAAAGTTCACGAGAACCTAACTTTTGTAAAGCAATATTATTTTATTATGACTACTGTTACAGCTGTCATATTTTGATTTGATTACTTAATATTTTGAATACTTTTACAGCTATAGATACTATTCCTTCATTTAAAAGATTTTTTAGGGTTCTTGAGAAGATGGGAAGCAAGGAAAATATATGATCCGTAAGTAAGAGTTGTAGTGCAAAGGAATGTGAGAATGTTAATTTTATTTCACTACCACAATCTTCATATTACATTTCTAGTCCTTATTACCCATTTGGGATTGTTGAGACCACTATCACGATTAATAAAAATGCTCTTGTTATTTCTAAAACAATAATCCAGAGCAAGAGAATTGAAGACATGAATAGCACAGCAGAAAGCACCAAGAAATTTTCTCCATAAAACTTTTTATGATATTTGTAATTTACATATTAATTCACATCAGAAACTTGATTGCTTGCTTATATCGCAATCCTCTCATATGATAAGACCAAGGTATATTTTTGTAGTGAATCCTCCTTAAAAAATTTCAGGAGTTGTTTGTGAATAATAATAAAAGAAATCGAAATCTTTCAAAAGACTCAAAAATAATATCACATCAAAGAATTAACTTTATCTACATTTCCAAGACTGAAAGGTAATCTCACACAAGAGAATGGCAAAGTGCTAACATGCTTTGCCACTATAATATGGTTTATAATTTTCCTTGTAGTCTATTTCCCTAGACATTTGGAATGTGTAGAAAATAATTATGTGTAGCAAAGTAGAATTTTGTTATAATGATAAAGCATGTGTATACACGATAATCTGAAATTCTAGAAGCTCTTATATTTACAAGCAACCTATGCTTCATGGTGAGGAACAACATCTCCTTGGGAAACACTGCATCAGCTAATGCAAAATATAGGGTTTTTAGGCTACCCTATAGTGGCATGTAAGATCTAGAATTACTTTACTATACTATAGTATTGTCACTTTTAAAAGAAAAAATATAATAAAATGATATTAGTTATAGGTAATATACTTTGTTCTAGAAGGTGGTATTATATCATACACAATTGTTTACAAGATGTTAGAGGAGATGGCAACACACAAGCACTAAAAGTGATGGTGATAGGTGAGAATGATAATTTGCAATTATGATCCCCGACATCTGACACTTTCACAAACATCTGACATATAACAAGTTTTTCATTTTATGTAAGGATGCAATTAACTTTCTTTTGCTCATCATCAACATATTGATTTCTTTTATGCTTCCCTTTATATTAGTATTGTGGGGAAGATTCACTTTGCATATGTTGAGCCATGGCTTCTGCATAGTCGGGGAGACTTCCAAAGCTTCCAATTCTAGAAACTTTAGGTGATTATGATCAATAAAACAGAATTAAACATATATTGAAATTTTAATAAATATAATTTACCTCCTTAAGGTTGGAGGCAACTCATGAAATCCTATAAGCTGGCATTTGAAAAAATGATGTTCTTCAATAACAAACATTGACTTACCAAAATCATGTACTATCTCTACCATAGAACTGCTACCTATTGTGCAATCATTCACAATCATTCACAACACTATTTGGTGGGCAATAAAGCTCAAATAAAACTTGTATTGCCGATGGAGTTCAAAATCAGTACTCTAGAAACGTGTTATGGATCTGTTCATCCACAAGGTTGGGTATGATGTTAGTGAAACTATTATACCTAGGCAAAACATGTGCTGCATGTTCGCTATTACGAAATCCATCATATGTGTTTCTACAAAAGGCATGATAAGTCCACATCATAACCTGGAAAATGAAAAAGTTTAGAAATTAGATAAAAATATAAAATACATACCCACCTTTTCAAGCTTCCCTTGAACGCCCCTAGTATTGATGCCAATAGGACATATGATACACCCGAAAGAGAATGACTTGAAATGAACTTCTACTGCACATATCATAAGCTCATACATCTAGTTGGGGTCGTTTGGTAGGATATGACCAGTTTTGAGCATAAGTGCTTTAGACAAAAGGAATGCATCGCACATGTGGTCAGGTGTGAAAAAGTTCCAATCCTCAACTTTCCCATCAATATCTGAAAAACCATCTGGAAAGTCGAAGAAAATGAAGTCTGCAACTAAGAGTAAGGGCCTTTGTATCTTTTGGCACCAACAGTTAGATTGGTGCTGTATATCCATATTGATGTCATCTTCCATGAAAGATATCAACAATCTACTATAGGAGCCAATGAAGACACCCAATAATGCCTTGTTGTGTTATTAGGGAAACAAGATGGATCTATAGAAGAGCTAAGTGAATGAAAAAAACAATGATAATATGTTACTGTCATATGGCATATTGTCAATAAGATTTCCTCTAACTCCTCTTCACAAGCATCTTGTCGAGCTGGAATGAAATTACTACCAACAGTCATTGTTACAAAAAATATGTATTACCACCTTTAGTTTGTAAAATTCAGTTTTGCTTACCTCGAGGTCGATGTGATATTCTATGAACCATTTGATCATCGTTATTTATTGGTGGAACCTGATCCAGATCTTGATTGTTTGATGGTTGAACTGGAGCCTGATCCTAGTTGTATGGTGGTGGAACATAAACTTGATCTGAAGCTTCCTCATCCTCATCTCCATCGTCACTTGCATTGCCATCATTGCCAGCATTAACAACTTTTTCCTAGTCTAATATAGATGTTTCCTTCCCTAGGAGCTCCAACTCCTAAAGATATACCTTGCACTATACAACAAGCATAAAATTGATTGCGTTATTGAACTAAGTTGTACTGTCATTTCGAGTGCATGAGTGCCGAATAAGTGTTGCGAAATCATCACCATAATATTGGCAGATGTCATCCTCACTGAAGTCTACCAAAAATCGAAATTGCTCGATGTCATGGACAAGATTTTTCTTTTGAACAGCAAACTACTCAAGCTTACATTTAAACATGACAAATAAGTTAAAGTGGAGTTGAAAGTAGCATTATAAAACTTGCATATTGATCTTTTAGTAGGCCAAGACAAGTCTGTTGACATCCAAAGGTCCCCTTATGTAGACATGGCTGACTGAAATGTTGACATGATAGACAGGATCATTGCAAAAATAATTGTCAATACACTTAATCCAAGCCCCATATCAGTGGTTACCATCAATAATTTGGATTATTATCCCCGCAAGCTGTCAAGTCTCAGGATGTATGATAAGCATGTTATCAAATTCCTGGGACTTCCTCCTCCAAATAGGATCCCAGTTATTCATAATCCAGGTGTGATGATAATGATCTCCATTTTTACTAACTTGGAAAAAGAGACTAAAAACATACCAATATTTGTCATAAGGCCATTATGTTTGAACAAGTTGTATATGTCCAGGTTGACATACTTAGATGTTGTGAGCACAAGATCCATTCGCTGCCATATGGTAAAAGGGGATTTCTTTGATCAAGTCACAAGGGCTTGGCCACTTGAGCACCTCAAGTGTTTGGTGAACTGCTTTTTCCTTTGTTCGCATAACAGTCTTTTGGAAGCACTTGTCCACCATGTTGTTAGGAAGGTCTGCAACTCTTTCAGCTCTAGGGTGTTCCTTAAGTTCCCTCAAGCGATTCCAAAGTGCCCGAGGTGGTCGGCCCGAGCTCGAGCTCAAGCACCTTGGCTGCTTGAGGGGCCGAGGTTATTTAAATAACCTTAGCCTTCCTGGCAGCCAAAGTGCCCGAGGTGGCTGGCTTGAGCCCTCTAAACCCTAAATTGGGTAGTTTGGGTGCCAGGGGGGCCAAGGTTATTCAAATAATCTTGGCCCCTTGGGCGGCTAAACTGCCCGAGGTGGCCACCCGAGCTCGAGCTTGGGCACTTTGGCCGCCCGAGGGGCCGAGGTTATTCTAATAACCTTAGCCCCTTAGGTGGCCAAAGTGCTTGAGGTGGCTAGCTTGAGTTTGAGCTCCGGCACTTTAGCCACCGAAGGGGCCAAGGTTATTCAGATAATCTTGACCCCTTAGACAACCAAAGTGCCCAAGGTGACCAGCCTGAACTCAACCTCAGGCACTTTAGGGGCTGGAGGGGCCGAGGTTATTGTAAGCCACAAATTTTTCCTTTCCAATTTGCCAACTTATCTCGTCTATCCGTCCCACACTGCCTTGGCTTTTGGTAAGTTCCCTTGCCAAGGTTCTCGCCTATGGTACCAGCTTCTACTTGGTCTCAGCTACTCACTGCACGAGCAACGGAGTGTTAGCCATCCATCCACGGATTCCCAAATCACTCCCAATCCCCCTCCCTGGGTTAGACTAGACTTAAGGTTCGGCTACACTCCCCACAAGCATAAGCAGCCAAGCACACCAAGCTTCCAGGTTCCTAACATCCCTTGGTACCATAAGACTTGATCATGGGACCCTCTAAATCCCAAGTCTTGAGTGCAACACTTGCTTCGGGACGCCGGGGCGAAACACCGTGGCCTAGCGGCCCGGTATGGGTACCTCTACCCCCCCACTTCCATCCCAAAGGAAGGCCCAAGCCCCTAAGAAGGGCGAGGACCAATGAGCCGCATGGTACTCAAGTGGGGCACCACTCCACATGAGCCGGGAGCACCGCAATCAGTTTCCCTTTCGGGAGTGGGAGCTGCTCTTGAGCACTTCCTTGGATGGCCCCTCCGGCACCAGCCAAGTCCATGCTCACTCCCACCCAAGGCCCTTCGGTCCCAGTCTCAACCTCAAGTCGGTTTGGAAGCCCAACTGGAGAGTCCCTTCAAAACTGGTTCCTGGACCTCCCTACTATACTTTTGGAACCC